>NC_053134.1:26722806-26792806 GCF_010015445.1 Perca fluviatilis | reverse complement strand
TCCTCACAAAAACTATCAGCAGATAAAATATTTCAAAGGGGGTACAATTTTTGAAAAAAGGGTTTGAGAACAACTGCTCTACATTGGTGGAATGTAACTAAGTACATTTACTCTAGTACTGTACTTCAGTCCAAGTGTTGAGTCTTTTCTCTTCATGCCACTTTCTACTTCTACTCCGCTACATTTCAGAGAGAAAGATTGGACTTTTTACTCCACTACATTCATCTGTTCCAGCTTTAGTTACTAGTTACTTTAGTTACTCCGCTACATTCATCTGTTCCAGCTTTAGTTACTAGTTACTTTAGTTACTCCGCTACATTCATCTGTTCCAGCTTTAGTTACTAGTTACTTTAGTTACTCCGCTACATTCATCTGTTCCAGCTTTAGTTACTAGTTACTTTAGTTACTCCACTACATTCATCTGTTACAGCTTTAGTTACTAGTAGATTCCTGCACACAGAACACATGTAGTTTATAAAATCTGATGTTTGATTCTAAAGTAAACTAGTCAACAATATAACGACTCCAAGTCCAGCTGAGATGATGAGACCATTAAACACACAACTGGTTGGATCCTTTACTCTTTCTACAATGGGAGGAGAGTTCTTTACTTTTAATACTTTAACTACATTGTGGTATTAGTACTTTTACTGAAGTAAAGGATGTGAATACTTCTTCCACCACTGCTGCTCTACAGTGTGTTAATGTGCCCTGGGTAGGTGCCAGCTCCACTGGGACTGTACCTGGCAGTAGAAGCCAGTAGAGCGCTTTCGCCCTCTTGTGGCCACAAACCAAAACCACCACTACCCAGCAATACTGAACATCAGCCGTTTGTTCCAGGAGTTCCCAAATATTTCAATGTCCACCTGACCCTTAAAATAGAGACGCGGTCATCACAGACCGCCATCGGACTGCAGGGGAAGAGGGTCAAACCGTGCTTTAATCATGTTTCCAGGGTTTCTCCCAGAAAAGTGGTTTCGCTCGGTGGAAAGTGTCCGTTTTTCCAACGAGGCCCCAGCTGGGGCCCGGCTGGGGCCCGGCTGGGGCCCGGCTGGGGCCCGGCTGGGGCCAGTCACAGACCGATGTAAGCATTAATGTAGAGCCCAATAGTTTCTGTGGTAACAGAATCCAGGAAGGAGATTGCAAAATTGAGAATTTAAAAAAGCTATAAGACTGATCCCACAGGGCCCTACATTAAGTCAGTGCTAAAAGATAACTGGAGATTTGAAAATATGACTATGTCTAAGATCTCCAACCGAGCCACAGTATTGATGGAAGTCAATTACTAAAGCACTGCCTTTGTTGCATCCTCGATTAGCAATATGTATGTGATATTCTATACAACATATGCATACTGAATGATTGAATTAACTAAAATGCAGCAATAACAACATTCTATGCAAACTTATCGACTTAGAAAAGACAACACCAATCGTGTAGCCCAACATTTACGGCCCACTGTAACCGTAAACACTTCTAAAATACATTACAAAATAACTCTCAGTGGCTTAGTCCTGGTGGGGGGCAACTTAGGCCCAGTGGGTCACCGCCTGCAATACACTGGGGGGGAACCCTGGTTTCAATGAATAAAAGTGATATTAGTGAATCCCCTTTTCACCATGGGAGCATGTGGAATCCCCTCAGGGTCCTCTGTCTCTGGAGTCCAGTGTTGGAAACACTAATTCAGGCGTTCAGACTGCTTCAGACCCATTCAGATCAATGATTTAAATATACAGTAGTTTCAGGACTTTAAAAGCTGCTCCGGGTCATGTGCTCTAGAAATTAGAGCAACTGAAGACACGAGGGAACAAAAGTGCACAGGAACAAAGCCGAAAGAGCGATTCACACGCTGAGAAGGTCCAAAGAATAAAGATAGGTCTGCAGATGTGTGTGATGTGCTGCAACACACACAGATAGTGACTCAGCAGCATCCCCTGATGATGTCATCATTTATAGTTTATAATATAGAATGCTGGGGCATCTACCAGGCAGTGGAATAGTAAGGCTGCATCTATTTATTTTAATTCATACTTTTTATTCATCCCATGTAGAAATCACTACACACAGGCCTGAAATACCCCCACACACACACACACACACACACACACACACACACACACACACACACACACACACACACACACAGGCCTGAAATGCGCACACACACACACACACACACACACACACACTATTCATGCACAAATGGAGAGATGTCAGAGTGAGTGGGCTGCCAGTTTTGGTACGGTGCCTGCTTTACCCAACACGCCCTCAACACGCTTCCATCAACACTTCTACAACATTTCTATCAACATTTCATAACATTTCAACAGCTTCTATCAACACGCCTTTCATAACACGCTTCTACAACACTTACAATACTACCTCTATCAACATTTCTATCAACATTTCTATCAATACGCTCTACAACATTTCTACAAAATTTTCATCACCTTCATCAACACGCTTCTATAACACTTCATCAACACTTCTACAATCCCCATCAACACGCCCATAACACTTCCTCATCACTTTACAACACTTCTATCAACACGTCTACATTCTACACCATCAACTTCCATAACATTCATCAACACCTACAACACACTCTATCAACACCATCTACAACACCACTCATCAACACGCCCATAACACCTACACCCAAATAACACGCTTCCATCAACACCAACACTCCATCAACACGCCCTCAACACAACTAAACATATCAAACCATCAACACGCTCCATCAACACGCTCTATCAACACGCCACATCCATCAACATCACCAACACACACCATCTAAACCATCAAACCTACAACACAACACTCCATCAACACACCCACAGCCAAACACGCTCACAACACGCCATACCAACACAACAACCACCAACACAACACACCCTCACAACACACACCAAACACCAACACAACACAACAAACAACACACCCACAACAACCACACACCAACAACCCTATCAACACCCACAAAACTAATAAACTTACATACTTCAACAATAACTAATGAACAGCTCAAATCTACAAATCTGATCTGCCAAAGAAGCCAAAGGGGCAGATCAGGATTAATGACGAGAAATGAACTTTAAACAAAATGCGAGGCCGCCCAGGTTTGAATAATAAGAGTCATGTCGAGCTGATTCCTGGCCCACCGTGACCATAATTCAGCATAGACATAGAGAATGACCTCTTCAATTCTCCCAGGCGCAGGACTACCAGTGTGTAGTTAAGACCCAGCGAGTCACCTGAGTCACACGGACACTGAGGGGAAGAAACGGGCCCTCCAACCACCGGGGGTCCATTCAAACAGGTGTACACCTCAGCAACAGGAGCAGAGCAGACCGGGAGAGATGTATGGACGGGCGATGTGGGAAAAAAATCAAATAGCACAATATTTTTGACTAAATACAACCATGTGGATATTGCAGCTATATTGTAGGGCTGGCTATGGGTGCTTTCACAAAATATGGAAGGAAGTCTAGTAAGTGAAATGACATCACTTTACTGTAATGTAGCCTTTAAAAACAGGAAATGTGTCATATCACAATATTAGCAGGGCTGGCGTGTGTGTATGTGTGTGTGTGTGTGTGTGTGTGTGTGTGTGTGTGTGTGTGTGTGTGGTAGAGTAAGTGAGAGAGTGATGGTGACTATCTTCAGAGTGAGTGCTGACTCTAGAGTCTCTAGTGAGAGAAGCAAAGTGTCTCCCCTGTTCTTTCTGACCACGGTGGGGAATCTGGAGCAGGAGAAGTTAACCCTCCGCTGCCAAGTGGACCACAGTTGTTGCCATCTGCATCACAGGTAAGCGTAGTTACATTTTTTGAGAGGTGCACGTCTTAGGGCTACGGCGCCGGGTCCGTATCTAGGCATACCTACGTCTGTACCTACGCAGTTGATTTAACGCAGAAGAATGAATTTGCCTGGAGACAGTAAAATCTTGTTTTTGCCGACCTCTGATGGTTTAACACTCAGCCCCTTGCTGCAGCAATGTGCAGCTGTACTCCAGGACGCATCCGATTCAGAGGCGGGGCTAGAAGGGCGGCGCAGGCCCGACGTGCCGACCCAGGGCTGTTTGACGCCAACAGCCCCGCTATCTTTGAACTAGGGTGGCCACCCTGGTGCAGTGGTTAGCACGGTCGCCTTGAAGCAAGCAGTGTTCCTCATGCCCTGTTCTGTGCTTGCATGTTCTCGCCATCTGCTCCAGCTTCCTCACACAGTCCAAAGACCTGCAGGTTTTGGGGGAGGGTGGATGTGAGCGGCGTCTGTCTCTATGTGTCAGCCCATTGGGCTAGAGTGCTGGCTGTCAATCATGACAATTGTGATTTCCATTGGATCAGAGTCCTGACACTTGGCTCCCTTTTCTGCCAATCTTCCCAGCCCCTGTCACATGACCAATTCCTGTTTCCATGACAACTATCCAAAATTCTGATACCATGGAACCAGCACTGGAATTGTTTTTTTAAAAAGGCAGACCGAGCCTATAGAAAAAGTGTATTATATTCAGATATATATATTCAAAATGACAACAAGTGAAATTAATAAAGAATGTTATGTTTTATTAAGTAGAAATGCATTGTGTTGTTCTATCCTATCCAATATTTCCTATATTATTATTATTATAATTTTGTATTAATTTTTTTATCCCCCCACACCACACTTATAAAATCCTGGAATCAACCCTGATCCCATTCCTGTGGGCTGGGATTACAGGAGCAACAAGGCCCACTTCTGACTGGAGACTTTGAACTAGAGAGGGCAGTGAAACACTGCTTTGTAGAGGGATCCAACCTCCCAGAGAAGAGGCTGCTGGAGGGGAGGAAGGGTGGGATCTCCCTCCTCCCCCTCCTCTTGAGTGTGTGATGTGTTGCAGCCAGGCGTGCAGCCTTCATTATGGGCCCATAATTAAAAGAAGACAAGAGTGGGGAAAGTGCCTAATACTCCTGGCTGCGTTTCCAGGATCAAAGCCGGCCCAGACACGCTTGCACGCATGCACCCAGCGCCGGCAGCACCCGCAGCAGCCCGCCGCTCAACCTGAGCCTCCCCCGACGGCTGCCATTAGCGGGAGGAGGAGGAGGAGGAGGAGGAGAAGCTGCTGGGAGGATGGGAAGAGATGAGGAGGGTGAGAAAGAGGGAGAGACAGAGGGAGGTTTGCTCTCTGGTGGAAGTAAAGTTCATTTCTCCCTGCCTTTTCCTCTTGTAGAAGGACTCGCTTTGGCAGAACGTTTGTCCCTTCTGCCATCTCAGATGTATTTCGCTCTCAGTGATTCCACTGAAATGAACTGATTTCAGTGTGTCTTTAAAAAACCTCACAGGTTTAGGGCGCCAACCATAAACTGCATCGTCCCCGGTCTGTCTGAGACCAGGGGATCTTTGTTGCATGTAGTTCCCCATCTCTCTCCCTACTTGTCCGGCTATCTCTTTACTGCTAGCTAAACAATAAAAACATAAAATGCTCCAAAAACTATACAGTTGATTTTGCCTCAAAATGTACATGTGAATGAGCCTTTAAGAGCTGATATTTCTGTGAGTCAACTTCATCCATGCTTGTCACTATTTTTGTACCAATTTTTCTTGAACATTTCACTTTATGAGGTTTTTTAACATTAATATGCGTTCCTCCAGCCTGCCTATGGTCCCCCAGTGGCTAGAAATGGTGATAGGTGTAAACCGAGCCCTGGGTATCCTGCTCTGCCTTTGAGAAAATGAAAGCTCAGATGGACCGATCTGGAATCTTCTCCTTGTGAGGTCATAAGGAGCAAGGTTACCTCCCCTTTCTCTGCTTTGCCCGCCCAGAGAATTTGGCCAACCCATGGGAGAGAGAGACATCATGGCTTTCAAATGAGAAAAGTGGCAGTTGGTCAAGGCCACACCCCCACCCTCCACTTTGTCCCCCCCCCCCTCTCTCCTCCTCAATAGCTACAGACACAGAAATGGCACATCCTAAGGAAAGCTCATTGTGGGACTGGCTCTAGTGGCTGTAATTCTGCACCAAGGCTGAATTTCGGTAAAGAGACTTCAGATACAGTATTAGAGGACCACTAAGGTCTATATAAAAGAGACTTCAGATACAGTATTAGAGGACCACTAAGGCCTATATAAAAGAGACTTCAGATACAGTATTAGGGGACCACTAAGGTCTATATAAAAGAGACTTCAGATACAGTATTAGGGGACCACTAAGGTCTATATAAAAGAGACTTCAGATACAGTATTAGGGACCACTAAGGTCTATATAAAAGAGACTTCAGATACAGTATTAGGGGACCACTAAGGTCTATATAAAAGAGACTTCAGATACAGTATTAGGGGACCACTAAGGTCTATATAAAAGAGACTTCAGATACAGTATTAGAGGACCACTAAGGCCTATATAAAAGAGACTTCAGATACAGTATTAGGGGACCACTAAGGTCTATATAAAAGAGACTTCAGATACAGTATTAGGGGACCACTAAGGTCTATATAAAAGAGACTTCAGATACAGTATTAGGGGACCACTAAGGTCTATATAAAAGCATCCAAAAGCAGCATGTCATGGGACCTTTAAATCACTTTGAGTAGCGCTACATAAATACAGTCCATTTAGACCTAAGGCTAAACCTTATTTGAAGAGATAATGAAAGAGAAAAGTAAGAGTTGTACAGGGGATCACAGTTTACAGACCGTTCATGTTTGGATTTACTTCCCAAAAAAGTGTTTTCGGTCCTTTGGCTGGCTGTTGCCTTGTTTCCAAGCTGTCTAATTGCCCAATGGATTTTCGCGTTGTAATATCGCTGTGTTTTAGATGTCCAAAATGGCTTTGAAGAGTACAAAGTTATCACAATGGAAAGAAGATGGCTTAAAAGTTATGCAAATACGATCCAAGTAGTAATAAACCAGACTTATCATTTAAACAAATAATTCAGATAATTCATAGTAAATGCTCCAGGCATTATGCAATCCACTTCTGTATCAGGGACACATTATTACATTACATGTCATTTAGCTGATGATATATATATATATATATATATATATATATATATATATATATATATATATATATATATATATATATATATATATATATATATATATATGTCAGAGGCCGCACACTTCTGGAGCAACTAGGGGTTAAGCGTCTTGATCAGGGACACATTGGCTGATGTATTAGCATCACACCCCCAACCGGCTCGTCAGACACCTCCTACCAAGAGCCTGGGTCTGTCCGAGGTTTCTTCCCAAGAGGGAGTTTTTCCTCGCCACTGTCGCACTGCTTGCTCTTGAGGGAATTACTGGAATTGTTGGAATTGTTGGGGCTTTGTAAATTATAGAGTGTGGTCTAGACCTACTCTATCTGTAAAGTGTCTCGAGATAACTTATGTTATGATTTGATACTATAAATAAAATTGAATTGAAAAATTGAATTATTACAGTGGGAATTGAACCCAGGTCTCCCACACCAAAGGCATGTGTCACATCCACTGCACCATCACCACCAAACACTCTTGGTTAAAGTCATTTCTCTTCCCTTTGACTGACGGACAGTCCTCACCATTATACTGTCATCAAGACGAATGGCTGTGCAAACATTACGTCTGGTGAACAGGTGGTCCAGATTCTGACATGTACTTATACAAAATAAATTATTCCCACTCAATATCACAAAGTTAACAGCTCCTGAGGGCACACAGAGGAGGAGGAGGAGCAGCAAATGAAACCTCTCGCTCCAATATTCCCACATCCATCAGCTGAGGGAGGGCAAAACACTCCGTTACACATCATGCACTTAGCATTACACATAAAGCACCGCTCTTAAGTACAGGAAGCTGTTTTATCTAGAGGAAGTTCCCTGCAGAGAGAGGAGAGATTTCTCTAAGGCCATCTGGCAGGAGAATCTGATCAGTTTGTCTCATTCATTCTTTAGAAAAGTGAGACATTTAGAAGCAGCTATACTGTACAGAAGAGCACTTTTTTGAGCTTTGAAGCTTAGGTGGCGGTGGCAGGGAAAAGCAACATTTCCGACCGCACTTGAACCTCTACAAAAATCAGACTACTCGCTTTTTTTGAGGGGGGTGCAGTCTCAACACACCACAGCTGTATCACTGGACTCGGAGGGGCTTAGGAGACCGTTTTGGGCTTTAGCAGAAAGGGGGGAGGGACTAGAACTTGTCGATGTTCAAATCTTTTGGCTAAGTCCTGCATCTTCACAATCCAACCTACGGCACCTTTAAACTCTTACCACCCCCACATTACTCTTCTACATTCGGTGTAATAATGGACAATAATATTTGAGCTTCCTGGACTGTAAGTGCCTCTTGACTAATGGCTGGAGCTGCTTCCCAGCCTGCTTAGCTCCAATTCTACAAACCGCTCCTTGTCCTCAATGTTTTGGAGTATCTTTTTGTCAATAGAACATATTCAAAATTAGTTTTTCAAATAGCTTCTTAGTACTACAGAGTTCAAATTGAAGTACTCAGTAGGACCTAAACCCCTACGAGACCGTGAAACACAGTATAACCAAAGCTCCCCTGTGTGTAAGGCTCAAACACCTGCGGAGAGGCGTGTCTGCTCCAGTGTGTGGTCTTTCACCCGGATTACAGTACACAGTTAATGACAGCCTCAGGGCCGGGGGACAGAGACATGCACTCAGCGGCGAGACGGAGGGCATGGGACATGTGTAGAAATGCTTGGGTTGTTGGTGAAGGATTGTATATTTACTCTGTAGAAAAATCTGAAAGGATGAGGAGTGAAAGGAGGAGAGGAGAAGAAACAGGAGAGGAGGGTTTGCAGCAGCCACACTATCTCAGCTTTAAGTGAATTTCATTTTTCTGAAACTGCAGTCTGAGCAAAAAGTTGGCTCATTAGGCAAACTTTTCCATGGTCCGTATTGGAGGGCGTGGGGTCAGGAAGCACTCCTCCAAAGACAGTGTATATGTATGTGTGTGTGTGTGTGTGTGTGTGTGTGTGTGTGTGTGTGTGCAGGCCAAAGGATTCTGCAGGCCCCAATGAATAAATAAGTGAAGTTGTAGCAGCCAGTTTTGCGTTCAGCAGCTGGAGAGCTGTGAACTGAGGTTGTCTGATCTCATTCAGGAAGTGAGCTGACCGAAGGCAAGGAGAGAGAGAGGGAGAGAAGGGGGAGCAAAGAAGGAAACAAGGAAGGAAGGAAGGAAGGAAGGAAAGAATGAACACACAAAACAACATAAAGTGGGACTCCTAACTTTGTTTGAATGTGTGCGTGCATGCATGCGTGCATGCATGCGTGTGTGCGTGCATGCGTGTGTGTGGATGGATGTGAGAATGTGGGCGTGGATTTGGTTACAAGTATTAAGAATGTCCATAATGAAACACACATGGGGAGCCCAGTCTCCAGAGTACACATAAACACACACAGACACAGACACACACACAGTGTCCCTGCTGCAAAATGAAGAACACTTAAGAAAGCCAAACCTCATACTAGAACTGCATGCAGTAGCCGCCATACTGGCAGGCAGCACACACACACACACACACACACACACACACACACACAACACACACACACACACACACACACACACACACACACACACACACACACACACACACACACACACACACACACACACACACACACACACACAAACACACTGCTCTATGTCCTGCTAGCCTGGAGATCCATCTACACAGTAAATCTACAGTACACTGTGTTAATAAGGTTGATAGTGGAGAAAGCTAAGCAGCTGAAGTTGATTCCAAACACGGGAGTAGTGCTAGTAGGGGAGTTATGACTTTCAGATATTAATAACTGTAAACACAGTTTGGTAAACAGCATTTAGATTAATTAAAGAGCTAGCTCACAGTTCACGTCACACAGATTAAAACGAAAACGTTCACATTCATAGTTCACAATTTTGAATTTTGAACTAAGTTCACAGTCCTAAAAATGAATGAACTATAAGGCCAGTTATTGCCTGACTTCTTTAATAGAACGACAGTTAACAGTTTTTTTTTTTTTTTACACTGCTGTGTAAGAAGTCAAATACGAGCCACGTTATGGCTATTATTCTATTGTATTTAATCTGAGAAAAGGCCTGTAGCAAACAGAAATGATCAGCAGCAGCACACCATCATTAAAATGTTATGAGCCAGACAGGCCTGCATGTATTTTTTATCTCGTTGCAAATAGTTTTTATTAATATGGCGCTGGGCGCTAGATGGCGACATCACTAGCGGAGCTCACTACTACCCACCAAAACAGTGCATTTTTTAATACATACATACAAACATACATACATACATACATACATACATACATACATACATACATACATATTTTCTTAAAGAGTAACATCTTTTTTTTTCCACTCACAGGGAAAGTGCTGCGCTCCTTTTCCACTGACTCCGTGTAATACGCTGTAGCTGCACCATAATCATACCACGCGTTAACACTGCGGCCTCACAGCAGGTGGTAACAGTGCCGGCCTGAAACATTGTGCTCTTTCTTTGCAGCGGAACCAAACTGCGGTGGTCTCCACTCTCGGTCGAGCTACGCCATCACCGTTAGGTGATTGGTTAACACATGTGGTCATGGATACAGTACAGCCGAGTGCAGATGTCCAACTGTATGGAAATTCCACATTACACATCAAAGCTGTGGCGTGTCACAGTCAGCCCCTGTGCTGCAGCCGCCTTCGAACACACCGTGGCCTGCCTCAGATAGAAAGTCACCGAGGACCGGGCCCCATTCATGAAGGACTATGGAAGTTATTGATATTCATTGCATATCGACCGTAAAATAAAACTAACTGTGGCTGTAGGGAATTTTTAATAAATTGTGCTGAAGGAATTCTGCACCATTTGGGACAATAACTGAGAGCCTCAAAGAGAGTATACATCTTAAAAATATTTCAGTTAGAAACACTTCTATACTGCAACGTCTGGAGACAGTTCAGTATGCATCAGACCGCCACATACGGGTACTTCCCAAAACAGATGATCCTATAGATGTCAATGCAATTTGACGTGTTTGGATCATTATTTTGACAAATGTGTATGCATTTCTTTCTTTCTTTGTTTTATAGAATAAATATTCTGTGAATTTGCCTGAACGTGAGTGTTTCGCGATACCTTAATAAATTGAGGTTAATCACCGCCATGTCCCCTCAGTCTTCCACTGTCCAAAGGGATCAATGACCCGACACAGTCAACAACATATTGCTTAATTGGACAAACATATTTGATTGAATCACTTGAACTACACAGTGTTGTCTGTAATTATCAACCTGTTATTAGTGGATGAGTCTGTGGATGTTTTTAAGACACACCTTAAAGGGTTACTACCGTTTTTTTTAACCTGGACCCTATTTCCCAGTGGTTTTGTGTCTAAGTGACTGATGGGAACAACAATCTTTGACATCGGTCCAGTATTAAGAGAGATCGCTGCAGTCGGCAGCGGAGAAACAAGCTACGATGTAAGTTAATAGGACAATTGTCCAGCTTGTTGACAGACTCAGATTATTATTCTAAGTGTCTGACAACATTATAGAAAGGATCCCTACAGAGAGAGACCTTTAAAACCTCTTTGAGACCTTTCTGTTTAACCAGAAACAGCTCTGAAGTCGCTAGCGCTAAACCCTCCAGACTCCATTAAAAAAATATATATACTTTTAGCGTGTAGAGAGCCAACATATTTTCACATGTAAATCTGTAAACTATGTGTTTATTTCAACCAAAACTAGAGTTGTGATGGTTGGAAAAGTGGAAAGACGACCCAAAACGGCTTTTCATAGTTTTATTTTGTTTCGGTCGGCTTTGAATGAAGTTAAGTTGCTAAAATGACTGTTTATTTACATGGAGTCTGGTGGGTTTAGAGAACGCAATTTTGCGAAAGTTTTTACGTTTAAAAAAGGATCTTACTCTTTAACAGAAAGGTCGACCTCCTTAGAAATCCTTTCCATAATGTTATCAGACACTTAGAATATTAATCTGAGTCTGTCAGTGGCAAAACGAGCACTTTTGTGAAGGTAAATACAAGCTGCATAATTGCCCTATTAACTTACATTGGAGCTTGTTTCTCCACTGCCGACTGCAGCAATCTCTCTTAATACTGGACCGATGTCAAAGATTGTTGTTCCTATCAGTCACTTAGACACAAAAACATAGGAGAATAGGGTCCAGGTTGAAAAAAAACGGTAGATGCCCTTTAAGACACACTTTTATTCTCTGACTTTTAATTTGAATTATTTATGTACGTGTGTGTGTATATGTGTATGTAGTCTATACAGGTACAGTATGTGTATATGTATATGTATATATTTCACTTTATCTGTTTTCAGTGGTTTCAATTTGTGTCTCAACTTCTAATCCTTTGAATTCTGTCCTTCCATCATATGGAAAAAGTAACTCATGCCTTCATTACATCTAGGCTGGACTATTGCATTTCCATTCATTTAGGCCTTCACCAGTCTTCATCAAGTCTCCTACAGATGGTCCAAAATGCAGCTGCAAGGATGTTGACTGGTCATAAAAATGTAAGCAGATCACACCACTGCTAGCCTCTCTTCACTGGCTATACCGTTGACTTCGGAATCCAGTTTACGACCCTGTTAATTGCCTTCAAGGCTCTTAATGGCCAGGCACCATCTTACAGTATATCACAGATCGTATTCAAAGGCACTCAGCCCCAAGGTCTCTTAGATCTCAGAGGATAAATCTCTCCTCTAAGTCCCCCGATCTCGACTCAAACTAACAGGGGACAGAGCCTTTGCAGTTGCTGCTCCGCGACTGTGGAACCAGCTGCTTTTAGATATCAGATGTGCTCACTCCATTTCTGTTTGTAAGACACATTTCTACTCTCTGGCCTTGTATTAACACACTATTCGCTCATTCTGTCATGTCTAGAATTCCGGATTTCTAAATTGCTGCTTGTCATTGTTGACTTTTTGTAGGTGTGTTTTGTTTTATACTTTTTATTTTAATTTTACTTGGTGCTTCTTTGTGCAGCACTTTGGTCAGCTTAAGCTGTGTTTAAATGTGCTCCAGAAATAAACTTTACTTACTTGCATCACATCAAGTGAAAATGAAAAGTCATTTGATTTCAGAGTGGCAGCGTGGCTCTCAGCGTCTGGTTATGTGAAGTCTTTAGTGCGAGCCAGGAGGAAACAGGTCAGACCACTAAGGGCTCTGACTAATGTCCCCGACAGAATGAACGCGCTGCCACCAATCCCTGCCTGCAGAAAATATGGCTCCATTTGCTGAATTATTCTGTGGTCCAATAAGTCCTGCTAATGTCTGGGATTTCCACCCTGACCTGACTGGAGAGATGATTTGCTTTTTGCACATTTAAGTGAGCTCTGACACCAGACCATTAGAGCGTATTGAGTGTACACAGTAAAGGCTGTGCAGACTGTCTCTCCTCATCGTCTGAGAATCAACACTATCATTATAAGTCGCCCCAGGCTAACAACCTTAGCAGTTTTACCCACAGTGCTCTGCAGCTGGTAAAACTATTCTTGTTCTAAATCACAACAAAAAAGGGCAACAGCAGATAAGTGTCCGTCAGCGGACTGACGTGCCACATGGTCAACTAGGGCTGGGCCATATGGAGAAAATCAAATATCGCGATATTTTTGACCCAATACTTCGATAACGATATTGCGGCGATATTGTAGGGTTGACTATTGGTGCTTTCACAAAATAGGGTTTTGATAAATAATCATCAGCAATGTGGATAGAATGAGATCTTTTCCCACGAGATCTAGCGAATTAAAAACGTTACCGTATTTCTCGTCGAGGTTGAAAGCTGTCTCGCCATAATCAGTACACAAGTGCAGAATTACATCGGCGCTACCGAGGGACCGATTCCCGTTAAATCAAATCAGTGCCAAATTTCGGTACCTGAGAGAGCTACTCTGTCCCAGCTGCATGTTTCACAGAGAGCGGGGCTCAGCTCCGACACACACACGCGCAGATAGTGTTAATATCTCGTCTTGTCTCGTGAGCGGAGTGTCTCGTCACAACCCTACTAAGTGGGTATGAAGGCAAATAATACAGTCTACACTTGTGTCCTATTAAGATACTACAATATCCAAAACCTAAGAGGATATCTTGTCTCATATCACGATGTTGCTTCATTTTCATGTATTGCCCTGTCCTAGGGTCAACACAGTTTTCCAAACGATAATACCGTGTCAGGTATTGACATTCAAGTCAGTGAGCGAGCGCTCCGTCCAGAAGAAGCTGCTGTCCTCAGCAATCTCTTTGATTGGATGTTGTGTGAAAGATCCCAGACTAAGTCAGTAACCATGAGTTTTTAGTTTCTGTCACCTGCCACCAATGAAGTGTGTTTTACGATGCTAAAATGACTGTTTATTTACATGGAGTCTGGTGGGTTTAGAGCAGGGGTGTCAAACTCAGTTTCCCTAAGGGCCAGACTGGAAAATGAGAATCACATCAAGGGCCAGACATGTAGAGATTATTGACATGTGTCTATTTAGGAGAAAAAAAGTTGTAAAAAAGCTGAAAAAAAGCATAGAAATTGACTGAAAAGACATCAGAAAGTGACAAAAACATCGTAAAAAGCATCAAAAACTTCCGAAAAAGTGGCAAAATATTGAGTAAAGCATCCAAAACGTTAAAACAAAGTGCCTAAATCTTGAAAAAAGCGCATAAACCGCCGTAAAAGGGGTCAAAAATTTCGAAAAAAGCACAGAAAATGTAAAAAAATAAATTAAAAGCACCAAAAACTTTGGAAGAAGCGACAAAAACTAGGTGGGCCTATTGTGAACCTAAATTGAAATGCGGGCCGGATCAAAACCTGCGAGGGGCCGGATTTGGGGCGGATGTTTTTATATACAGTGCCTTGCGAAAGTATTCGGCCCCCTTTAACTTTTCGACCTTTTGCCACATTTCAGGCCTCAAACATAAAGATATAAAACTGTAATTTTTTGTGAAGAATCAACAACAAGTGGGACACAATCATGAAGTGGAACGAAATTTATTGGATATTTCAAACCTTTTAAACAAATAAAAAACTGAAATATTGGGCGTGCAAAATTATTCAGCCCCCTTAAGTGAATACTTTGTAGCGCCACCTTTTGCTGCGATTACAGCTGTAAGTCGCTTGGGGTATGTCTCTATCAGTTTTGCACATCGAGAGACTGACATTTTTGCCCATTCCTCCTTGCAAAACAGCTCGAGCTCAGTGAGGTTGGATGGAGAGCGTTTGTGAACAGCAGTTTTCAGTTCTTTCCACAGATTCTCGATTGGATTCAGGTCTGGACTTTGACTTGGCCATTCTAACACCTGGATATGTTTATTTGTGAACCATTCCATTGTAGATTTTGCTTTATGTTTTGGATCATTGTCTTGTTGGAAGACAAATCTCCGGCCCCAGTCTCAGGTCTTTTGCAGACTCCATCAGGTTTTCTTCCAGAATGGTCCTGTATTTGGCTCCATCCATCTTCCCATCAATTTTAACCATCTTCCCTGTCCCTGCTGAAGAAAAGCAGGCCCAAACCATGATGCTGCCACCACCATGTTTGACAGTGGGGATGGTGTGTTCAGGGTGATGAGCTGTGTTGCTTTTACGCCAAACATAACGTTTTGCATTGTTGCCAAAAGTTCGATTTTGGTTTCATCTGACCACAGCACCTTCTTCCACATGTTTGGTGTGTCTCCCAGGTGGCTTTTGGCAAACTTTAAACGACACTTTTATGGATATCTTTAAGAAATGGCTTTCTTCTTGCCACTCTTCCATAAAGGCCAGATTTGTGCAGTATACGAACGATTGTTGTCCTATGGACAGAGTCTCCCACCTCAGCTGTAGATCTCTGCAGTTCATCCAGAGTGATCATGGGCCTCTTGGCTGCATCTCTGATCAGTCTTCTCATTGTATGAGCTGAAAGTTTAGAGGGACGGCCGGGTCTTCGTAGATTTGCAGTGGTCTGATACTCCTTCCATTTCAATATTATCGCTTGCACAGTGCTCCTTGGGATGTTTAAAGCTTGGGAAATCTATTTGTATCCAAATCCGGCTTTAAACTTCTCCACAACAGTATCTCGGACCTGCCTGGTGTGTTCCTTGTTCTTCATGATGCTCTCTGCGCTTTAAACGGACCTCTGAGACTATCACAGAGCAGGTGCATTTATACGGAGACTTGATTACACACAGCTGGATTCTATTTATCATCATTAGTCATTTAGGTCAACATTGGATCATTCAGAGATCCTCACTGAACTTCTGGAGAGAGTTTGCTGCACTGAAAGTAAAGGGGCTGAATAATTTTGCACGCCCACTTTTTCAGTTTTTTATTTGTTAAAAAAGTTTGAAATAGCCAATGAATTTCGTTCCACTTCATAATTGGGACCCACTTGTTGATTCTTCACAAAAAATTACAGTTTTATATCTTTATGTTTGAGGCCTGAAATGTGGCAAAAGGTCGAAACGTTCAAGGGGGCCGAATACTTTCGCAAGGCACTGTATATAAAAAAAAACAGAAACAGAAAGTTATTTAACAAAAAGGTCAACCTCCTTAGAAATCCTTTCCATAAGTTTGTCAGACACTTAGAATATTAATCTGAGCCTGTCAGCGGCAAAACGAGCACTTTTGTGAAGGTAAATACAATTGCCCTATTAACATTGTCAGCGTAATGTACCCCCTTCCCATTCATTTCTATGGGAACAGCCTTGCAATGCATTCTGGTAGCGTCTTGGGGACTTTGCATAAAGTTGAATCCAGCAAACTTTGTGCACATGAGGAGCAGCCGGCCCAGCTCGACGCCTCTCAAGAGCTGAAATTTTTCAAACTGACCTTTGATGATCTGAAATAAAGACAGATTCCGCAACTGTAAGGCCTGTTTATCGCTTTACGGTGAACTTCTTTCGTAAAAAAAATCGTATTCCGAACGAGACGACATTATAGTCGGTTTTGAAATCCGGGAGCAGCCAGCCCCACGTGACGGGTTCATCCAATCAGCTGGAGCCATCGCGGTTGTAGGAGGGTGTAGACTGCTGTTTTTGCTCGTCATTGGTCAGTGAAGAGAAACTGGTGGCGAGCTCACTAGCGTGCGTTGCTGGGAAGCGGGTCGATCCCATCCGTTAAAACAACGCGTATATAGACACGTACCATTACACTGTAGCTTGTTTCTCCTCTGCCGACTGCAGAGATCTCGGTTAATGCTGGACTAATGTCAAAGATTGTTGTTTCCATCAGTCACTTGGACACAAAGACATAGAAAAATAGGGTCCAGGTTAAGCTGTCTCAAACCAAATGGCCTAATCTGCAGAATGCAATATGAGTAAACCTCAACAAAGACAAGACGAACAAACAAAATACTGCATGTCCATATAGTACTGCTGCACGGACAGGTGGTAGTTCCTGTACATCCGCAGTTTGAGTTGTTCAAACTTTAAGGATTTTTCTGAAAAGTCCCCTCTGGATTCCCCCTCCTCGGGAGAAAGGACGATGATATAGAATATATATATAGAAAAAGATGATATATGAAGTGAAAGGGATCTCATCTGTCACTGCTAGTATCTCGCCGAGCCGACAGAGGCTCTGCACCCTGCACAGCTCACCACTATGCTCTCTGCTACTTTCATCACCATAAGAAAAAAAACACTCATCATCTCCTAAACTTATCTAAAAAAAACCCTCTTAAATGTAGTTCAATTCAATGTGAAGATGCAGAGAAATATTCACCAATTAGGGTTGAACAGTGAATTATGTACAATGACGATGTCAGATGTGAAAAAGAAATTTGAGCGACTCATTTTCCTCCAGCCAGACAGGAGCTTTTCTTCGACATGTTATGCATAACGTGGAGTTTAGGGCTTCTTTATTACAGCGATTACTCTATCACACGGGGGATGACATCCCCAAGAAAGAGCAGGTTCATGCTTTTGACAAGCCGTTCAATATTTCACGACGGAGTGAGGATGAAGCGGGAGAGATTTCCTTCTGTAGCGTTGAAAGGGCTTTGGAGTTGGGAGGCCTCGCAGGACTCATTCCACTGCTGGAGTGCAACTGAGATTTCCATCTAGTCGTGAATTAAACACGTGTGTGACAGGACAGATAGACACAAACAGAGAGAGACAGACAGCAGCTAGACTTTCCACTGAAGGGAAGAAAGGGAATTCATAGAGTTTACTTTAGGCTAATCAATGCATTCTCATGAACAAGTCCGTATGACATAGTACAAAATGTATGCACACCAATAGGTATGATATCCTACGAAAACCTGCCGCCTCCCGCCGGCTGGTCACATGATGCCCAGGGGCGGGGCTAGAAGGGGGGCACATTGTGGTTGTATATGGCTAGTAATAATGTTAGTCACTATTGAGGAAATGTAGCTTTTTCATAAATAACATCCCTCAAACTAAAGATGGAAACTAAAGAGCGGGCAGAAACAAAGCATGGAGACAAAAATAACACTAAAATGCTGAGACAACCAGACAGACAGAGCGCTAAGTGAAATGCCACACTGGCTGCTTTGCTAGTGATGACGAAGTGGATTAATTCCAGCCACAGCAGACAGAGAGCAACACATTGGAACATTTCTGTCACACATCAGAGTGAAACGTCACTCCGTGTTCCAGAGTTGTGATAGAGCTGTCAGACCTCCCGCCACTGCAAACGGCAAACTGTATTTATATAGATTATTTTTTCTAGTCTGAACGACTGCTCAAAGCACTGGTACAGGAACCGTTCAGCATTCACACACATTCATACACTGGTGGGAGACATTCAGGGTTCAGTGTCTTGCCCAAGGACACTTTGAACCCCGACCTTCCGATTGGTAGACAACCGCTCTGCCGCCGGAGTCACAGCCACCCTGTGACGAAGATGATTTCCTAAACAGCCATCAACATATCTCAGCAGACAGGCCGACTACAAAGTCATTCAGAAGTCATGAACCTTTTGGAAATGGCCAGTAGTTATGAAAGGTCAAAGTTAGGGATATCAGCTTCAGGGGCCAAAAAAGCTGATCGGGACATCCCTAGTTTTAAATCAGGATCTTCAGTATTTGCATGAATTGGTTTGTGACATAACATCCCTCAGGTAGAGAAAGAGCAGGTATGATGATGGACTTTAAAGGGAGTAGAGAGGAAGCTTGCTAGCAGTCTTTAAATGCTAACTCTTGTGATCGGCTCTCACTTCCCCGCTCTATATGCAAATAAACATGTACATCTTTTCTGTTTGCAATTACAAAAATACATTTTTTATGAGAAATAGTTTTTGGTTTTGTCATTGCGTCCGACACCACTGCGGTTGAGTGGCAAAGGCCTGTACTTAGAGCTGTCCACTTGTGATGGGATCCCCCAGGATGCATGTTAATATCAGGTCTGAACAGGGCCAGATATACCTAGCAAGCCATTAGGGGTGGTTAACCCCCCAGGTTGGGAACCACAGAGGTATAAATGAGAAAATGTTTTCTTGTAATTTGGGTGAAGGTTCTGCTGTTTAATGTGCATGATGTGCATGTGGCAGCCCCCGAGCTAAATGGAAGAATAGTTAGGCAGAGTGCAAGAGAGGCCAAGCATGTTGCTGCCTTCATATTACCCTATTCACTGTGTGGTTTGTCCTTCCTCAGCAAGTAAACAAGGGGAACACACACACACACACACACACACACACACACACAAATCTCATCCCAGATAATTTCAATTAGCTGTGGAGGGACTGCATGAATCCCTTTAGTGTTAGATGAAAAGTGTGTGTGTGTGTGTGTGTGTGTGTGTGTGTGTGTGTGTGTGTGTGTGTGTGTGTGTGTGTGGCAGCAGACATTCGCTGTAATGGGGTTGGCAGTTCTGCTGGTGTTGGCCCAATAACCTTTGCTGTGAGCCCTAAAGCACCGAAGAGACACAAACACACACACACACACACACACACACACACACACACACACACACACACACACACACACACACAATAGCCAAACCGATGTTGTTTCCTCTTTTGTTGAGCAAAATCAATCATACAAATGACTTCAATATATCCTTCTTTCACGTGAATAAGAAAACGTCTTTTAGCCTGCTATACAACTAACCTTACCTACTCCATGACAATAATGTCATAACTGCTTTTATCAAGTTAAAGTATCAATCCCCCACTCAGGCTAATCTTCTACAGACACAAACAATCAGACATGTGTGCAGCCGAGCTGCTGTTTGGTTTCCATTTCACTCAGGTACTTTCATTTCAGTATGTGGTTCATTTGTTTCTGTCCTTTCCTGTGTTTGTTATTTGTACAAACGGACTAACAGTGAGCTGGATCTCAAAGTAAACTCCACTGATTTTGTATTAAAATCAAAAATGGCATACAAATAAACTGCTGCCGTATTAATACTGATGTTTAAACCAAGGTAACAATCTATTTGGCATAATTCCCTTGAACAAACATGGACGTACATTTGCTGCTCTTGGTTAAACCTCGTATCTCCAACTTTGGTGATTTTTTAGTTTTCCAAAGCAGAGACATGATCATGTATATATATGATCATGCTGCATAACTTCAGAAGGATACGTCCCCTTCTAACGCAGAAGGTGGCTCAGGTTCTGGTTCAGGCTCTAGTCATCTCACGTCCAGACTACTGCAACTGCCTGCATGTGCCATCCGGCCCCTGCAGCTCATTCAGAACGCAGCAGCTCCCCAAGTTCTCTCACACCACACCGCTCCTCCGCTCTCTTCACTGGTTACCAGTTGCTGCCCCCATCCGCTTCAAGACACTAGTACTTACATACAGGACCACGAACAGATCAGCCCCAGCATACATCCAGGACATGGTTAAACCATATACCCCAACCCCCCCCCACTCTGCTCTGCATCAGCCAACCTGATTGCTACCCCCTCACAGCGAGGGAGAACTAATCACTCAACGAAATCCCGACTGTCTGTCTGCTGTCCTGGCTCCTAAATTGTGGAACGAGCTCCCTAATGACATCAGGCCGATGCACAAGCCGAAAACCTATGCATCTTCCGCTAAAAACACATCTCTATCTACTACACCTCGGATAGAGAAGGGAAAAAAATAAATAAATATATATATTTCTTGATGCTGCACTTTCATATGGCTCTTTGTAGTATTACCTATTTAAAGCTAATGTACTTGCACTTACTACTTGTTGTCTGGAGTTTGTACCTTCAAGGTTGAACGCACTTAATTGTAAGTCGCTTTGGATAAAAGCGTCAGCTAAATGACACGTAATGTAATGTAATGTACTGTGTGAGACGACAATCTGTACGATTTCATGGAAAACTCAAAAGCAGCAATGACTGAGATCTGAACAGTCCATGCAACCTTTTCAATCAGTCACAACAAAGTGTACTGATCACTTCAGTTTTCACTTGAAGTCACTGTTCCATTATTAATGTGACTATTATCGCCACTGTTCATCACCCCCCACAAGATTTTCAGGCTTCAACCAGTGAAAGACAGAGTCAGGGAGAGAAAGAGATACATTCGTTAGGCATTGAAGTAGGAGAGGAGGACAGCATCCAACAGCATGTCCGAAAATAAGTAGTAGTGACACAGGGCGACACCCTGCCCCCCCCGCCACCACAAATTGCTTTCTAATCTGTGGGAAACACTGAGACGTGTCGCACTGCGTCTGTGCTCCATACAGCTACCATGGGAGATGCTACCATACAGCAGAGCTACCACTAGTCTCGCTTTGCCAGACCTTCCTCCACAGCGCTGTGGAGGAGGGTCTGGCTAGTCCACACAGCATTCTGGGATGGGAGAAAAACATGCTCTGGTATATTGCCATGATGCTGCTGCAAAATACAGTAGCATCAGGAAGGAACTTGTTTTGGTGGAACACGTGGACGTTCAAAAGTAGTTTTAGTCGTGTAAGAGAAAACTCCGATTGGACAGATAGTCTAGCTAGCTGTCTGGATTTACCCTGCAGAGATCTGAGGAGCAGTTAACCATAGTCCTCACAAATCCACCGGAGGTTAGAACACCAACACAGAGACAGAGGAAGGGGACGGACATCCGGCCTAAAGGCGTGACATCCAGCAGAATTTCCATTGGCAACGGATCAATGCCGTCGTGGATACAGACTACGGGTCATGGAAAGTGAAACTTAAATCTGTCATGGGGCGGTTGGATTTATTCACCCACTTTAAAATGATGTATTGCTGAAGCAAGTATCTCACTATCACTTACGTTTACCACATTCATATTTGCACGCAACGAATGATATCCAGCTACAAAAAAAAGCCTGAAAGTCAGAAGTTAAGACGAAAGTACAGAGAGTTGTCGTGCTATGCAGATGATACACCGTCTCATCTCGTCGTATTGGTGTAAACCGGCAGGTTTCAGAACCTTGCAGACCGGCTCGCTGCAAGTTTACACTCGTCTCGTCCAGAATCTTTGGTCTGAACTGGGCTGTACGCCTCTGCAAAGATTCGATTGTGAGACTTGCTTTCGAATCAGGCTCCATCCATCGAAGCATGGAATACTCAACTATTTGGGGTCACCCCTAGAAAAAAAACACTTTCTTCAGGAAGGGTGCCTAAACCCCCCGCCAAATACGCACACATTAGTCTTCCACAAAGCCAGGGAAGGCCCTGCTGCGCAGTTTCCTCTCTAAAGCTCACGTGGAAGCTGCATAACTAAATCTCATTTCCACCCTCTAATATTCATTTTTCTTCTTTGTTTCTGCTCATCCTTTTCTTTGTTGGAGCCAACAGTGACGCTCATCTCAAGCAATCATTTGGTCCCACCCTGGTTTCTTCTTCTTTCTCTCTTCCTTTCTTTCTTTTGTCTTCACTATTATCCCCCCCGGCCCCCTTTTCAGTTTTTATCCTTTATTCTAAGTCTCATTTTCTATAATCAACTGATTCTACTTTTGTCTTTCTTCCATCACACTCTTCCTTTCCTCATGTCTTTCTCTATGTCTGTATCATAATCTCTGAGTGGCTCCTCTTGTGGTTGGGAACCAAAAGAAAAACATAGTCCAGAAAGGAGGAGGGGGGGGGGACCAGTTCTCCTGTTACACTGCTGACCTGCAGCCGCCCAGATGGAGGAGAAGAAAAACACACATATCGTGACACACAGAAAGACGTTCTCTGTGAGGCTGACGTCACTGAGTTGACGTGAGGACACTCCCGGCCGTAGGACACCGACTCCACACACACACACACACACACACACACACACACACACACACACACACACACACACACACACACACACACACACACACACACACACACACACACACACACACACACACACTGCTATGAGTTCAGCCTCATATGGAGCGCTGTGTGTTTGCTGGGGAATATCCGAAAGCTTCCAGAAATGTTTTGGAATGGAAGACGAGCCACTCCTCCGGCTGCCAGTCGGGAGAGACGATACTAACACGCCCGGCCACAGATGGAAAAGTCAATAATAATGTTTCATGTGTTTATTTTCTCTGCTGATAAAGTAATATGTGCAAGGTCGCTGCGGTCAGGCCATCTAGGCAGAGTAAGAGAAAAACAGACTCGGCCTCAGTCCTCCGTGAACAACGGCAGTTTATCTTCCCAAACTCCGAGATCAGCTGATGTTTGGTGCTTGCCCTCCTTGCCTTGTATTGTTCCGTCCTCGTCTCTGAGATCGGGGGCCAAAACTGGTGCAGTCTCAAACTCTGTGAGGGAATACACAGCACCTGGCCTTGAGCTGGGATAGCAACGTAGCTTATCCTCAAGGACAGTGTGTGTGTGTGTGTGTGTGTGTGTGTGTGTGTGTGTGTGTGTGTGTGTGGATGATATGTGAGTTCAAGGCTGATACACAGACAGCAACTCAAACATAGCACACTCCTTCACTGACTCCTTAGCTTCATCTCACCGAAACCAATTTTCCTCGACACACGGAGCCGTTGGAGTCAACTTGAACATTTCTTCAGTTAGAGAAAAAGGGAAAAATGTGCAATATGGCTGTCAAAATTGGCCGTTTTAATATTTGTTCTAAAAAACCACAGTGGTTCGAATGTATATTCAAGTATCTATTTTTGCGCGTTATGTCCATTGGGGGGTAGTCTATATTCACAACGTTCCACTTCGCTGACGGAAGTTCCACCGGATTTCACTCATTTAGGCCGGATGTCCGTCCCCTTCCTCTGTCTCTGTGTTGGCGTTCTAACCTCCGGTGGATTTGTGAGGACTCTGGTTAACTGCTCCTCAGATCTCTGCAGGGTAAATCCAGACAGCTAGCTAGACTATCTGTCCAATCTGAGTTTTCTGTTGAACGACTAAAACTACTTTTGAACGTACACATGTTCCACCAAAACAAGTTCCTTCCTGAGACTATTTAGCAGAGGCACCGTGGCTCCGTTCAGTGCTTAGCACCGCCCATGATGATTGTGATTGGTTTAAAGAAATGCCAATAAACCAGAGCATGTTTTTCTCCCATCCTGGAATGCTGTGTGGACTAGCCAGACCTTCCTCTGCAATGCTGTGGAGGAGGATCTGGCAATGTGAGACTAATTAGAGGGCAAACGTTAGTCCTCTGGCCCTCTCGTTAGAGCGTGCAGGAGACAGGACATGTGTCTTTCCTTTATGTCCTAAGATGCGTTCGTTGATCTTATGTCTATGTTTTTATGTAGACTTTATGTCGATTTTAGAATGGTTTCTCTGTGTCATGTTTGTGTTGTGACGCAACAGATTGTAGCACTATGCCCAAGGCAAACTTCGAGATATTGCGAGGTAACACAAAACTTAGTAGTCCCCCACAAAAATCTTGCCATGACCCTTCCGGGGCTCCGTAATAAATACATTTAAAAATTAAGGAAAATAAATAAAAAGGAAAATTAAATAGGAAAGTATATAAATAGGTGGATTAATACAAAGGCAAACAAATTAAGTAAATGAAATGTACGCATGTACAGTACATGTCTATATATGTATGTACCTGGTGTATATGTGTATATCTTCTTCTTTATCATCTAACATGTAGTCATGTATTCAACATGAGTCTCTTCTCATGTAAATATTTGTCTGGATCAGTGAGCCGAGTTTAGTTTGCTTTGTTTTGACTGGATACGTTTTGTCTATTTTGGCTTGTTTTTTGTTCTTAGTTGGGGGCTGCCTCTGAAAATGTTATGTGAGGTCACATTTTGAAAATCAATAAAACATATATATAAAAATAGAAGCAAATTAAAACAAAAATATCAATGTATGCCACATTTATTTGTATATCATTTTTGGTATATTTAATGGCGTAATCATTTATTAAACAAGTCATTTATTTATTTTTGATGTTGGCAGCTTCTGTCCTCCATACATGCTTCACTTTTGTCAGCTTACATGAAATTCAAACACCCGTCCTGGACAAAACTCCCAAATCGGGTACCGCAGCATCTTTTTCATCGCCATAACTTTGTGCAAAGCCAGCATGTAGCGAGGGCATGTGGTCAGAGATAACTGAGCTAGTCTGCTTCCTTCCTGTGTCTGTCCTCTGAAGGAGACACACCGTAAACAACACTGATACAAACTTCCTGTCCAAGGCGGCCAGGCTGGTCTTCCTTCACTCGTTCGTGTGCTGATATATTCACATTCCACCCCGCCCAACCATTTAACACAATACTTAGGAGACCTGTATCATAAAAAGAGGATATAACTCAGTTATTATTAGAAAGACAGAAGGAGGGCATGTCACGTTCACTGTTTCTGTTCCTCTCTCTCTCTCTCTCTATCGCACACATAAAATAAAATCTTCCTGCCAAAGTCTCTCAGCACTGGGAGAGAAAACACACAACACATCCTCTTTTTTTTATGGTTTTATGCTTTTCAAGCGCAAACAATTCACTGTCTCCTCTCACACTGTGCTGAGTGGGAGGACGAAGTTAGTCTTTCAGGTTCAACATAAACACACACACATATATACACACACACACACACGTTGTGCAAGCTCAGATTGGCAAGAGCAACCTGACAAACACACTCAGGCACAGACAGCACCGCAATGCAAATCTGTGGGCCCCCTGCAGCTTGCGTCGAGTAGGCCTCTGTTATTTCTCCAGCAAGCTTCCTTTAAAGTCCATGATCATACCTGAGGGATGTTATGTCATGAGGCACTTCATCGAAATACTGAAGATCCTGATTTAAAACTAGGCATGTCCCGATCAGCTTTTTTGGCCCCAGATCCTGATCCGATTTAAAAATATTGAACGTGTGCCAATACAGAGTCCCAATCGGATACTTTCGTATTTGCTCAGATAATATAGCTGCAAACTGTCTTTTTTTTTTTTTGGTTTACAAAAATAACTGAGTAAACAAAGTAACTTAAATATGTCTTAAGCTTAATACATTTAACTTAGTGCAGCAAAATTAGTCGTTTCTCTCAACACCACAACAATTCTCTTTAGAATCCTACCAAACCCCCAACCAAAGAATAAACAGTTTTAAAGGTGCACTATGAGTTCCTGCATGGTTTCAGCGTGATTTCATTTTTGTCTCAAATGGTAGGCATCTGTCCTTGATCCGCTAGCTGCCTGCCCCCTGAACACACCGTGAAAAAGCCCGGTCTCGGGAGACAACACAGGGGTCGTAAACGTCAAACAGACACTAGGGGCACAGGCTGTGCACCAAAATACAACAAACCACGTTCCAGACAATCACTGACAAGATGGTTGGGGGTAGGGCTGGGACGATTCTTCGACGTAGTCGACGTCATCGACGTCATCAATTACGTAAACGCGTCAACACAAAGACTTTGCGTCGACGCATCACTAAATAAATTAAATGAATAAAACGTGCGTGCAAATTAATTAATGTAATGCGGAACTAAAGTAATGAAGAACTACTGTTAGATACGCGAGTTCTAGGGACACCTAATCTGTAGCCCCGCCTTAGCTCTGAAGCTAGCCGAGCTCCTCCGCCTACATGACGGTCCAGTGAGTGAGTCAGAGATAGCAGCATGAAAGGACCAGTATGGCGAGTGGTGGCGACCCACAAGAGTTCCCCGCCGGCCTCTTTAAGATCGCAAGTTTGGCAAAACTTTGAGACTGTATGTCTGCAGCCTGGAGCCTCCCGTGTCATGCCCTCTCGTCTCATGCCGTCCCCGCCACCAAAACTTGGGTCTTCGGGTCAGTTCCAGTAGTAGACTACAGGCGAGAGAGGGGTGGATAAGACGAGGACTGTGTGTCGGCGTTGTTCAGCAGTTGTTGGGTATGTGAGTGGAAATACATCTAAGCTCTATTATCTATCTATTTTCAGTATGATAACGCATATCCGACACCATCACCCAGATGTGCCAATCACTGGAACGAGACAAAAAAAAAAAGTCCAAATTCTCCTCCCTACAGTGCTTAACCAGCCTTTAGATACAAATAATTAAAGTTAAATTAAAGGGAGAACAACTTAAACAAGAGCTTATTCATTCTTTGACCTACTACTGTTAAAAAAAAGTAAATCCAGGCTTCTCTTTTTGCACTTGCTCTGTTTTCTTTAAGTTTTTATTTTTGTATTCCTCCTGAAAGTGACTTTATTTTGTGGTCACCTTTAAGTTCCCCGCTGGACAACGAAAACTAAACTTATAGTCAGTCTTTGATTTTCTTCTGGTGTTTAACGCCGATGTCGGCTCCAGGGAATAACAGCCTGCAGGCTGGTTTCCTGGTGGAATCACGGAAGAAGGGTGTAGAACTGGAGTACTCGGCCTCTGTAATAAATGGATGAAAGAAATACGGACTTTCTTACTCGTTGCCAAGGGCTGGCAAGCTACGAGACACTCTCTAGACATACACTGGCGAGTGGCCGCGCCACATTTTGAGTTAAAGTGCCGGCATCCAGGCAGTGTGTCTGTGGCGCATGGCGTGTGTGATTAAAGGCAGCGATCACTACAAGCTGGTGTCAATGATCGGAGTAAGGTAATATGGGTGAATGCTGATCCCCGACTAGTTAAAAAAAAGAAAGAAATATATATATATGTATGTATATAGGCTCCAATGCAATACTTGCGACGGATCGGGGAATCTCTATTTAAAACTATTAAATTGAAAGGCTAAAATGATTGATATGATGTAAATGAAAGTTTGAGTGGAAGAATGTAACTCCTGACAGTGATGTGACGCGATGCCCTAGAGCAGTCGTCTTCACTCATGTTTTCGTGAGAGCCACACTGACAGGACAAAGTCATTAGGAGAGCCACTTTTACCGTTAGTGATTTCAAAAGTTCCATCCAGTCATAAATAGCATGTCTGCATCCCTGAACATACAATATGCATCAATTTCTACATTAGTCCATCGTGTATCTAACCATCCAAGAGCACATTGGCCGTTAAGAGCAGGACAGACCCCCCCAAACTCTGCAGTGAGTCAGTGTTATGGACAGAAGGGCAGAGCAAGTTTAAATATCTTTTCTAGTCTATATTTCCAGCTTGTAATGCCGCTGTTGTGGGTATTTTTTAAATATAAATTATTTGTAATAGAGCAGACTTAGGGTTATGTTATAGCCCTGCTTGTTTTTCAAAGAATTTTTTTTGGGGCATTTTAGGCCTTTATTTGTTTAGTACAGCTGAAGACATGAAAGGGGAGAGAGAGAGGGGGAATGACATGCAGCAAAGGGCAGCAGATCGGAGTTGCTGCTTTGAGGAGTAAACCTCTATATATGGGCGCTCGCTCGCCCAGGTGAGCTACCCAGGCGCCCCAAGCCCTGCTTGTTTGTACATTATTTTATGAAATATCTGTTTTGACTGCATGATCATATCACCGTATTATTTACTGCCATGCGAGCCACAAATTAAAGCTTGGCGAGCCGCAGGGGGCCCGCGAGCCGCGCAATGAATAACTCTGGTCTAGAGAGGAGAGCTTTCACTATTAGATTTGTAGGAACTAAAGAGACACTGGCGGTACAGCTGCAGAGAGCAATTTAACCACAGAACAGACCATTTTCATTTCTGTCCTGCCATCTCGTTACGCACAGGTGCTGAAGCATCCGAGCCTGCAGCACCAGACTCACCGCGACCCGTCAAAGTGATGTCAGCAAAAAAACTTAGCATATCCACGTAATGTGTTAATCACCACAGAGTCAGTCACTGGTCCAACCAATTCATTTGTCACATTAACACTACTGGATTATAATGTGAAATTGTTTGGTGAATACGTCCTTTACTTATACAGACCACGGCCACACACTTCAAAACACACACACACGCACACACACACACACACACACATTTAGAGAAGCCCCAGCACACTGCTACACACTCTCACATAGATGTGACCTGCCTTTAAAAAAAACGACATAAAATCAGCAGCTAAGCTGCAACTAACAAAGCCACTACTTCTCCCCCAGCATGCACCAGGGCTGAGCACCAGAGATGTTCTGACATTGATACCAGTATCAGAAAAGCCTCGGATACAGCCTAAAATGCTGGTATCGGCGAGGACCGGAGTTTATGATTTTAAAAACAAAGATAGAAATCACATCCCATCCATACAGGGATAGCAGTATATAGCAGTTAAAACATAATTGAAAAAAGAATTGGGGGTGGCAGTAGCTCTGTCCAACGGTCTAAAATTGCCCATGTGGGTGTTTGTAGACGTGGCTTTAAGATCTTTGTTTGACACCCGTCTGTCACGTGACACTCCCCTTGCAGGCTTGTAACCACGGAAACCCACCAGACACAGATGCGCGGCGTTCTGGCTGTGCCGTGGTCTTGTTCCCTGGTCCGCCAATGCGTGATGCCACGCCGGGAGCATCTCAGAAGCGAAGCGTTTTGCCTGCACATTTACTAGTTTGGTCATGTTTCCTGGATATTTGTGCCTCTACCATAAAAGTCAGTAGACTACATAGTTAAATGGTTTCTTCCATTCAGTCCAGTTACGAACGACACAAATCAAATACGTGTGGCCGGAGTTTAGTTGTTAAAATAGTAAAGTGGTGTGATATATGGTCGAGAGTCTTCTATTATGTACTGCCTTTTCTTAATTCATTTTTGTATTTCAATTTTATTTTTTATTCATTTTTTTCCCCGTATTAACTGTTTTTATCTGTTACCAATTTGTATTGTATTTGTCTTTATGTCTTGTGTAAAGCACTTTGAATCGCATTGCTGCTGAATTGTGCTATACAAATAAAATTGCCTTGCCTTGCCTAGCCCAGGAGTGTCAAACTCAACTTCACTAAGGGCCAAAAAAACAAACAACAAAAACACATACACATTTCAATCAAAAGCTAACATGACATTCACACAGCACCATGGAAACCTGGTGCCAATCCTCGTGCATGGGGACGGGACTAAATGCTGAGACAGTCCACTGTGAAAGTCTAGTCTGGTTAATGATGACTGATGCACTTCTGTGACTAGCCTTCTCTATTCAATCCTCTTTGGAGCAGATGGAGCACTTTGTCCTCACTTCTTTTTGTTATGCAAGACTTTAAAAGCATTGTTGGCTGCAGGCTGAAAGACTTTAACATTCATCTTTCACCCATGAAGCCTTGCATCTTTTGGGGGCTGTGTGATGTGGCGGTTTAGATTAGGTTCTCAGTCTTATCATCATCAACACATGTCTGATCGCATCCATCCTCTCTTTCTTTTTCTCTTTCCCTCTCTCGACCACACCCTCACTACGCTCACACGGACTTACTCCTCAAAGGGCCCGCGCTGCTCTTATGACACCATGTTTCCATCCAAACATTCTGTGGTAACTCTGGTTAGAAAAGATGGATGGAAGGGATAAACTCCAGCATAACACCGCTGCACCTGTAGGGGACACTCCCATAGGGTTGGGTACCGAAACCCGGTTCCACTATGGAACCGGTTCCTGCTCGAACGGTAGGAATCGGACCGGATTAGAACGCAAATTTCGGTTCCTCATTTCGGATCCACTCAATGTGGTGTGATAGCTACCGTGAATGTAAGCTACTTTTAAAATGCCATATTTTCCCTCTGGGCTCACCAAAACGGACGTAAAAGCCTTTCTTTGATGTCGTTTTTCAGTTTTTCAAGAATCGGTTTAGGAATCAGAATCGTTTTAAAAGTACCGGTTCGGCATTGGAATCATAAAAAATCCAAACTAGGGATGCACCAAATATATATGGAATATATATTTATATATATATATAATATATATATACTTTTATCACCGAAACAATACGGCCGAAATGTTGTGATGACGCAAACAGAAACTGCGACCTGCACGTGTGCCAGTACCCGATCCGATCCACCTGCAAAGCGTCTCCTAGGCAACGAGGTTGAGACGGACCACGGAGTGAAAACAATGAGAAGTGCTCTTAGAGTCTGTCAGCACACGTTTCACTGAGATCTATTCGGATCCTCTGCACTTCATCACGACTGTACTTGATCAGCGTTATAAAGACCATTACTTGGATGCGGAAATAAAGCAGGGCGCACGAGAAATGATCCAGGTCGCCATGGATGCGGAGAACCCGCGTGGAGACGGAGACGGAGCGGCGCCCAGCGCAGGAGATCAGAGCGCAGAAACAAAGACTCGTCTCTCTGCACCAGATGAGGGGCATGCACCCTCGCTGTCTGATATGTTCAGTGAAATCCTGCAAGAAAGTGCCTCAAATAATAATAATAATAACAATAACAATAACAATAATAATAATAATAATAATAGGTAAGCTATTCTGTTCTTAGGCTACTGTATACTGTATGTGACTATCAGATTGTAGCCATATTTCTGCTAGATATTTTTTTAATTAAACTTTAATATTAATTTATACAATTGCAATGCCTTGATTTTAGTAAAGTTAGTACACAGTCATAGCCATAAATGCAATGGTACTAATAATTGGCATAATTTCTTTCGGTGTTTCGGTCTTGGTTTCCTCTTTTTCGGTTTTCGGTTTCGGCCAAGAATTTTCATTTCGGTGCAACCTAATCCAAACGGTACCCAACCCTATACTCCCAGCTAGAAATCAAGAAAGCCGTTACTGACACATGTCATTATCTTACTCGGTAAGCAGTCTCGCATTGCCAGACCTTCCTCCACAGCGCTGCGGAGGAGGGTCTTGCTAGTCCACACAGCATTCCAGGATGGAAGAAAAACGTGCTCTGGTTTATTGGCATTTCTTTAAACCAATCACAATCATCTTGGGCGGCGTTAAGCTCCAGACAGAGCCACGGTGCCTCTGCTAAATAGTCTCAGGAAGGAACTTGTTTTGGTGGAACATGTGTACGTTCAAAAGTAGTTTTAGTCGTGCAACAGAAAACTCAGATTGGACAGATAGTCTAGCTAGCTGTCTGGATTTATCCTGCAGAGATCTGAGGAGCAGTTAACCAGAGTCCTCACAAATCCACCGGAGGTTAGAACGCCAACACAGAGACAGAGGAAGGTAACAGATCTCCGGTGAAAAAAAGGACATACGGCAGAATTTCCAGCTGCAACGGGGCAATCCCGGAAGTGGAAGGTCGTGGATATAGACTACTTGATAAGCAACAAATACGCTCTCATTTGAGCTGATCCTGAAGAACCGGTCCAACAGCAGTGAGGTCTTTGGAACCTTGGTCGCATGTGGACACTTTATTTACCCCGCTGACCAATACATATTCACTTTCTATTTGTTGCCAGGTTTGTAACAATGGCTTTAAATTTCCTTGATTGTAGAATCTGACGACTATGCAAAATAACCGCGGCCAGCTCAGATACCCGCCATGAGGTGCTTATGTAATTATAGACAGACCTACACACACACACACACACACACACTAGGGGTGGGGGAAAAAATCGATACAGCATAGTATCGCAATATTTTTCGTGGCAATACTGTATCAATACACAGACGCCAAGTATCAATCTTTTATGATATATGTGTTGGTCAGTTTGTCTGCTTGACAATCCCATTTTGCAGCAATAAAATTGAAGTGAGATGAACAAACAGAGAAATGTATCTTTTTAGATAAAACAGATGTTGACAAAATTGTCCTTTCGAGACATCATTTGAAATTGGGAAAAATCTGAAGTTGGAAAAAAGGTAAATACATTGCAATATATCGCAGAATATTGCAATGTGTATAAAATCGCAATAATATCGTATCGTGACATAAGTATCGGGATGATATCGTATCATGAGGCCTCTGGTGATTCCCACCCCACACACACACACACACACACACACACACACACACACACAATGTAACTGCCTCTCCCTTCCTTCTTGATGCACACACACACGCAGCATAAACTGCTCACACACATCTGGAACACTGTAAATATTATGGCAAGCTCATGAAACTTGTAATTTGATTCCAGCAAACACAATCTCTTCGGTTTCACCGTCTCACAGCGCGACTGCACACACATCTTTGTTTCACTGCTCACGCACTGTTCAACACATCTCTCACACACGCTTATTGTCTAAGCCAGGGCCAATAACCGGTCTATCCCTATTCCAAACCAAAAGGGGTCAGAAGTGTTTCCAAATGTCTCCGGTCGCCAGAGCAGGGGGAATGAGAGGGGGAAACGTCAGAGCAGGGGGGAATGAGAGAGTGAAACACCAGAGCAGGGGGAATGAGAGGGGGAAACGTCAGAGCAGGGGGGAATGAGAGTAAGTGAAACACCAGAGCAGGGGGAATGAGAGGGGGAAACGTCAGAGCAGGGGGGAATGAGAGAGTGAAACACCAGAGCAGGGGGAATGAGAGGGGGAAACGTCAGAGCAGGGGGAATGAGAGAGTGAAACACCAGAGCAGGGGGAATGAGAGGGGGAAACACCAGAGCAGGGGGAATGAGAGAGTGAAACACCAGAGCAGGGGGAATGAGAGAGTGAAACACCAGAGCAGGGGGAATGAGAGAGTGAAACACCAGAGCAGGGGGAATGAGAGGGGGAAACGTCAGAGCAGGGGGAATGAGAGGGGCAAACGTAGCAGAAGTTCCTTTTTAAACCAAACGTTAGCAGTGTAAATGTAGCCTATAGTCTCTCTGAACATTCTTCCCTTACAGTCCACATGACTCTCAGGCCAGTGGTTCCCAAACGTTTCACGTCAAGGACCCCTAAACTGACAAAATTACACCACAGACCCCCCCCCCCCCACCACATCTGATAGGATATGTGCTTTCAGATGTTTTATTACAGAGAGTGTATGAAACCTATGACCCACACGGTCAGCCATTCTGTCATTGGGTTACAGACAGTAAGCCCAGTGGTACGGTGGCCGGGAAGTGCAATGCAACATTACAAAGAATGAAACACTTTTACATTTTGGAAAACAAATTTACATTTTGGAAAACAAAATAACATTTTAGAAAACAAATTTACATTTTGGAAAACAAAATAACATTTTAGAAAACAAATTTACATTTTGGAAAACAAAATAACATTTTAGAAAACAAATTTACATTTTGGAAAACAAAATGACATTTTGGAAAACAAATTTACATTTTGGAAAACAAAATAACATTTTCGAAAACAAATTTACATTTTGGAAAACAAAATAACATTTTAGAAAACAAATTTACATTTTGGAAAACAAAATAACATTTTCGAAAACAAATTTACATTTTAGAAAACAAATTTACATTTTGGAAAACAAAATAACATTTTAGAAAACAAATTTACATTTTAGAAAACAAATTTACATTTTGGAAAACAAAATAACATTTTAGAAAACAAATTTACATTTTAGAAAACAAATTTACATTTTAGAAAACAAATTTACATTTTAGAAAACAAATTAACAAGATGCAAAACACTTTTACCAGTCCCGAAACAAATTTACAAATGACAGATTCTTCACGGAAAGGGAATGTACCACATACCGGAAGTGATGAGGTGTTGTATACATGTCGCCTTGACTACGGCAGTTATGGATCGAATGCGTCAATAGAGCCGCCATCTTGGAACAGGGGAGGCACTCCCTTATATACTGTCTATGGGCCGTCCTTAATGCATCAGCGTCAATGTAGGCAAAGGTCTAACGGAAATAAAATCACTATAAATCGTCAAAATCTCATGCGATGTTCTAGTTTTTTTAAACAAAAAGACAAAGAGACTAATTAATGTGTTAATACAAAGAATATTTATTATAATCAGTTCACAGATATGAGTACAAACGGAAACTTCACCCTTCTGAACTAAGAGGTTCTGCTTCAAAGTGAAGTTTAAACACTAATGATTCATTTATTTCTGCATGTATTTATTTATTTAACGAGACTTTAAGTCGTGTTTCGTCGTCCACAGTCCGAGTCCCGCCAGACTCCCTTTAGGAAACCTGTGATTTAAACTTCAGCAGGCTGTGACAGTCCGCTCCGTTCAGTCCTGGATCTGATTCTCCCGGGCTTCCCTTCCCTCCAGCGGGCCCAGCAATACGGCCTGGGTCTCCAGCTGCGTGGTGTCGGTTTTGGCTCCCAGGAATGGGCAGTGAGCTCCAGGTCCTGCAGCTGCAGACGGACTCAGCTGCCCCCTGCTGTAGCCGCGATCCGGCCGCGGCCGTCGTATACGTTCCCCTGTTTTTCCCAATGTTAACGTCAGGTCCGCGTCATATAAAAACTCCAAACACCGACCACACGTAAAGTCACCATAAACTTCATTCACGCCATATACTCACTCACAACAACACAAATTGACTGCGCTCACCAACAACACCTCATCACTTCCGGTATGTGGTACATTCCCTTTCCGTGAAGAATCTGTCATTTGTAAATTTGTTTCGGGACTGGTAAAAGTGTTTTGCATCTTGTTAATTTGTTTTCTAAAATGTAAATTTGTTTTCGAAAATGTAAATTTGTTTTCTAAAATGTTATTTTGTTTTCCAAAATGTAAATTTGTTTTCTAAAATGTAAATTTGTTTTCGAAAATGTTATTTTGTTTTCCAAAATGTAAATTTGTTTTCTAAAATGTTATTTTTTTTTCCAAAATGTAAATTTGTTTTCTAAAATGTTATTTTGTTTTCCAAAATGTAAATTTGTTTTCCAAAATGTAAATTTGTTTTCCAAAATGTAAATTTGTTTTCTAAAATGTTATTTTGTTTTCCAAAATGTAAATTTGTTTTCCAAAATGTAAATTTGTTTTCCAAAATGTAAATTTGTTTTCCAAAATGTAAATTTGTCTCGAGCTTTGTAAAAGTGTTTCATTCTTTGTAATGTTGCATTGCACTTCCCGGCCACCGTACAGTGGCCTTTGGAGTAAAGATGCAAACACAACATTCTCTATCACAAAGTAGCAGGTGTGCATTAAGGTAACTCACAATTATTCGAAGAGGAGTTACCATACGGAGGATTTTTCTTATACTTTTGAAAGCAAAGCTACACCCTTGGAGGGATATTAGCAGGATAATCCATGGGATTATGTAAAATAATAAATACAGAGAAGGCTTGTATTTCCTTCACACAAAAAAACAAGTAAGTTGTGTACTTGGCTGACTAAATGGCCACTCAAAAACAGAATTCTTTGGGTTTAGAAGATATCGAACCTAAAAGGTCATGATTTCTTTCTTTCTTGATCCTTCCAACCATAACTCTGAGAGTAGTATATTAGTTTATCAGCAGGCCTAGTATAAAGAGTAAGTCCGTTGTTGTAGGGCAGCAGCTAACAATTCTTTCTAGTATTGATTCATCTATATCGCGTGTCAAACTCAAGCCGGCCCCTCGCAGATTTAGATCCCATCAAATTAGGCCCGCCTAGTTGTGCTGACTTTTGTAGGGCTTCATGTCGACCGAAGTGCAACAAAATCACACAGTCACCCTTGGTGAAAATGAGTTTGACGCCCCCTGCCCTATACTGTGGCAGTATAAAGCAGTTATATACGCTGAGAACAGCCAACAGCCAATCCCACGGCTGTGTCACAACAGCATGACCTCTGCACAGGTTCAAACACTATGTCAGAACACATGGAGCCTTTTCATTGGCTGCTAGTGAGAGGACCACCATGTTGGTCAGTATTGTGTCCTGAGACATTACATGACATGTTATTTAGCTGACGTTTTTATCCAAAGCGACTTACAATGCTATATACGTCAGAGGTCGCACGCCTTTGGAGCAACTGGGGGTTAATTGTCTTGCTCAGGGACACATTGGTTGATGTATCGCAGTGGGAATCGAACCCAGGTCTCCCACACCAAAGGCATGTGTCATATCCACTGCGCCATCACCACCACCATTACGAAAAGGGTGGATGCTCTGGAACTTTGCAGATGATGAACATGTCACGCGAGTGTCAGCCTGAATGAGTTTACACACTCTGACACCCCTTCCTACCACGTTGCCATGGCAACACATGCACACACACTCACCGGCCTATCTTGACTTGCAGTACTAGAGGAAGAGGCAGTGCAATCAAACAGCATTCAGAGCCAAAAAGCTCTTTCCTGTAATTATCCCCTTGGATTTAAGCCAGAGATCTATGTGTGTGTGTGTACGACCACCACAGATGAAAATTCAAGTACACACCCACACACAGTCACACACACCCAGTCTCACACACACACACACACACACACACACACACACACACACACACACACACACACACACACACACACACACACACGGTGACACTTTCTAGAGAGAACATCCACAAACTTCTTTCTCATTCTCCCTCTCACACAAACATCTTCAGCTGTGTGTGTGTGTGTGTGTGTGTGTGTGAGAGATAATAGGTGGGTAAGGACAGAGAGCATGACTTCTTTCCCAAACAAGACCACGACCACCACAGATGAAAATCCAAGTACACACCCACACCCAGTCACACACACACACACACACACACACACACACACACACACACACACACACACACACACACACACACACACACACACACACACACACACACACACACACACACACACACACACAGTGACACTTTCTAGAGAGAACATCCACAAACTTCTTTCTCATTCTCCCTCTCACACAAACATCTTCAGCTGTGTGTGTGTGTGTGTGTGTGTGTGTGTCTCTCCATGGATGCTGACAAGACGTGAGAGCAGATGACTGCTGGGAGCTGCTGCTGTGTTTGTCTAAGTTAGGGTGGTAACACACACACACACACACACACACACACACACACACACACACACACACACACACACACACACACACACACACACACACACACACACACACACACACACACACACACACACACACACACACACACACAGAGTTCATGTCACTGCGTGCCACACAACAAAGGTCCTCTGTAACTGCCCTGTTTATGTTGAAGTGGTGACTGGAACTCTTACGGCGTCTCATGACTGCTGTTAGAAGGAGTCTGGGATGGTTTTGTTCGTGTGTGTGTGTGTGTGTGTGTGTGTGTGTGTGTGTGTGTGTGTGTGTGTGTGTGTTCTGAGATATCGGTTTCTGAGATTTCTGCCTCCACCCCAGTAGAATGGAGGTGGTTTGTGCTGCAGACAGCATTGACACATTTTAATTCAATATTGCAACATCTCCCGCAGGTCATTCGTTTGTTTTGAATGCCTGCGGCAAAAATGTAAGTCCGAAAAGCAACCAGACGTCAACCTGCTGTGGACAATCATGTAATGTCAACCTGCTATCAGATTCTTCAGTCCGTATCGCGGCGAGTGTAAACAAGTTTTACTTTTTTTACAGTGAAAAATCACCACTAAAGGCTCCTAAACCAAATACTACGCAACTGGACGTGTTCCAGCAGGAATGTGACCCAAAATTTTGGATAAATTAACAACATTGGCAGCCAAGAATACAGCCTGCAGTTTTTGTTAAAGAAGGAAAAGGAAAATCGCGATACTCAATACTATCAAATCGCAATACTTCTGGAATCGCAATAAATTAAAATCGCAATACAAATTGAATCGGCACCCATGTATCGGGAAAGAATGGAATCGGGACCGAAGCATGTCCTCCCAGCCCTGGTGCATACTATACAATAGAATCCTGCCAGTGCCACTGTATCCGACGTTAGCATGTGGCTACATGTTGGCTACGTGTGGCAGGGTTATGTAACCTAAACAAATATATGGAAACCTGGCTCGGTATGACATCATACGGAGCAGAGAGTAGAAAAAAAAAAAAACGGTTGAAAGCAGAGCGTTCAGAACAGTGGGAAATCTGAGGGTTCTGGCTTAGAATTAGATACATTTCCCTCATTGTTTGAATCTTTGGCCACGTTTAACATGAACATCTGACATTGTAACATTACAGATATGACAGAGAATCCACAAAAGCATAATAGGTCTCCTTAAAAAAATCCCCTAACTGTCCTTGTCTGCCTGGACTTGGGTCCTTCCCTCGTTGCCTCACACCGCTGTTGAACCGATACAGTAGATGCTGACAGAAGTGTGTTTCTGCAGCTGTGTATACATGTGTCTTGAGTCTTTCTCCCGAGCGATGAGATTAAAGGAGACGCTGCCCTTTTGAACTCCCATGCTATATGCTACACTCAAAATTCAGTCTTAATTGCTTCTCTAAAGCTCTGCCACTGCATCAAGCATCAGTGCAGCACAGCAGCCGCTGTCGTCATTTTTTCACTCGCCCACGTCTCATCTGCCCCCAACCGCTCACAGTACAACACCCACAGACACACGCTCACGGCGAGAGGACAGCGACGTCACTTCAGAAACGCAGAGAGAGACAAAAAAATCTGCATCTTTGAATCCAGTTTCAGACGGAGAATGTGAGACGGCATAATGGGAAAATGAGGGGACATAACGGGGAGAAGGGGGAGAAAAAGGGGGGAGAAAAAAGGCACACTCTCCAAAGTCAAACACACTCTGCATGCTGAGCGTTGAGCTCCTGAATCTGCCACGGCTCTTATTAAAGAGGCAACACAAGGTTCACTGGACACACATTAGCTGACAGTTCATATAAGGGAAGAAAGGCATTACAAATACATCCAGTGGGATTAAAATACAGAGCACTCTGAGATACAGAATGGGGGCATCGCCATGGACCAAATGTAATCTCTAGACCAGGGGCCTTCAACGTTTTTTAAGCTAAGGAACCCTTAAAGGTCCCATGGCATGAAAATGTCCCTTTATGAGGTTTTTTAACATTAATATGAGTTCCCCCAGCCTGCCTATGGTCCCCCAGTGGCTAGAAATGGTGATAGGTGTAAACCGAGCCCTGGGTATCCTGCTCTGCCTTTGAGAAAATAATAAAGGGGAAAGGTTACCTCCCCTTTCTCTGCTTTGCCAGCCTTGAGAATTTGGACCGCCCATGAGAGAGAGAGAGAGACATCATGGCTTTCAAACGAGCAAAGCATGGCAGTTGGTCAAGGCCACACCCCCATCCTCCACCTTGACCTCATCATTATACCAGTTGGTCAGAGTTTTTGTTATCTTGCCTATTGTTAATAAAAACATTTTACTCACTGGATTAAAGGCTAAGTCTGTTTTTCTTCTATATTTTCTTACAAACTCCACAAAAAAGTCCAAAAGTAGCAGTCTGACTCTCAACACTCAAAACGGACTTCTATACCATGGCTGCAGAATATATTGGTTTTTTTTAATCCCCATCGCAATATCAACTGCCACAATAAACACATCGCGGAAGGCTGCGAACACATCGTGAAAGACACTCAGAGATTTCTCTTTGTGTTGGGTGAAAGAAAATATCAGCGGAAAACCTTTTTTTAGTTTTTTTAATATTCAATTCAATGTTATTTCCTTTCATTAAGCTTTAAATTCAACAAGCAATTTGTTGTATTTTAGCACAATACTGAAAGAAACAGAAATATCTGTTTATTTTTCGCAATTAATATCATTATCACGATATTCAACAACTTTGCGGCATATTGCATATTTTCCTCATATGGTGCAGCCCTGCTCTATATTCTGTCTGTGGCTCGCAGCTCCAGGCCCACTGGTTCCTACTGACGAACAACATCTTCAATTGCACCTCACAAAATTAAAAAAAAAAATAATCTCAGTAATTTCCTCACTGTAGTTTTTAATCAAATGTTACTCAAACAGGAGGAAGTAGTGCATTTGTTGGGGACTACTTTCAGCGGTGGATTAATCCACATTGGATGCTGTATAGTGAGTATTTGCGGCAACAGGATGGTGTGTGTGGGACTGAGTCAAAATAAAAAACAGTGTGTTTATGGAAATGAAGGAACATGTCACCCATAGCAACAGTGTGGATCACTGATGAGTTTGTATGATACATCAGGCTGTGACACACACACAATACTTGTTATATGTATATACATTCACTGCTGGTTTGAGCCTGAACATGGGATTTGTTGACTATAAGAGAAATACAGAATATCTCCAGACTTATCATTTACAGACCAACTTTTTTTTTTTCAACATGGACCCTATTTTCCTGTTTTTGTGTCTAAGTGACTGATGGGAACAACAATCTTTGACATTGGACAGAGATCGCTGCAGTCGGCAGTCAGAGAAACAAGCTCCAATGTAAGTTAATAGGGTAATTGTCCAGCTTGTTGAAAAGCTCAGATTAATATTCTAAGTGTCTGACAACATTATGGAAAGGATTTCTAAGGAGGTCGCCCTTTCTGTTAAAGAGTTTTGAGATGTTTTTTAAACATAAAAACATCCGCCAAATTGCACTCTCTAAACCCACCAGACTCCATGTAAATAAACAGTCATTTTAGCATCGTAAAACACACTTCATATAAAGTCAACAGAAACAAAATAAAACTATGAAAAGCCGTTTTGGGTCGTCTTTCCACTTTTCCAACCATCACAACTCTAGTTTTGGTTGAAATAATCACATAGTTTACAGATTTACATGTGAAAATAGGTTGGCTCTATACACGCTAAGAGTATGGTTTTTTTAAATGGAGTCTGGTTGGTTTAGAGCTAGCAACTTCAGAGCTGTTTCTGGTTAAACAGAAAGGTCTCAAAGAGGTTTTAAAGGTCTATCTCTGTATGGATCCTTTTCATAATGTTGTCAGACACTTAGAATATTAATCTGAGTTTGTCAGCGGCAAAACGAGCACTTTCAGTGGACCAGCTTTCAATAATGCAACAATCATCTTATATCACAGAACTTGTGTGTCATGCAGCTCAATACATTAAGCGACGCCACGAATCAATGCATGAATACAAGGAGAAACCTCTAATTAAGGGCAGAAACTCGTGATTATTTCCGTTGTTTGTGAAATATTTTCACAATTCTTTGTTGTTGTTATTTTTCCAAATTTGCAGACACTTGTGAAAAATGCTCATTACCATTTCCAAGACCACAAGGTGATCTTCATCGCGCTTATTCTGTCCGACACACCAATCCAAGATATTCCATTTTTAATTATACTAAACTGAGAAAACAACAGTCAGAGATAATTAATCATCAATATTGTTATAGACTTTCTGTCAGGTGACCTATTGATTTATTATTTCTATCGTTAATTGAATGGCAATACTTACATGTCCCCAATGTGCTAAATAATTTATTCTTGGGAAACGTTAACTAAAAGCTCCACACACACACACACACACACACACACACACACACACACACACACACACACACACACACACACACACACACACACACACACACACACACACACACACACACACACACACACACACACACACACACACACACACACACACACACACACACACAGATCAATAGAAGTGCTTCTCTCAGCACGCCCGCCAGGCTCCTGGCCTGTGAAGCTGCTCTGCTCTTTAATGATCACTAATTAGACAGCAGTAAAACGGCAGTTGACGACCAGACAAAGGCGACGGGCTGTTCAAAGTTGGACAGGTCCGATCCTGCAGCATCTCGGACCAGAGTGCCACAAGGCTTTCATTCTAAAACGGTGCAGGGACAAAAGAGTCTGCTGTTTGCTGCTCAATGACTCAAACCACTGATAATTATAGAATCAAGATGAAATGCTGCCATTTCCTACAGACCATGAGAACTAATGAAAGACAAGGACTTAATGCGTAGATTACAGTTTCATTTGCATGTCAGGTATCAGTCAGTGTAAAAAAAACTATTATATTCTGGTTAAGGCAATACCCGATTACTCTAACACCATGTAAACACCTTACCCCGGTTAAAATCAGACGTAGAGACCTTAACAGACCTAGAGAACTCCTTTAGTAATCGGGGGATTCCTGCATGTATGCACCTCAACCGGAGGTGCTCCAACTGCCCCTCCCCACTCAGCTGGAGTGGTTTTTGACCCGGAAAAATACAAATCACGTGCTATGAAACGATACAACAAAAAGGGCCCCCCCCCCCCCCCCCCCCCCTTCGCCGTTGCCTGTTTTACTCGAAAGAATAAAAAAAAAACAGGACCCCAGATGGCTAAACAGATTGTCCATCTCCGGGGTGTTGTGTCTCGCCAAAAGATGTGGAGGGACTGAGCAGCCCCCTGCTGCGGCCGCTGGCTAACCTTAACATTAGGTAGCTAACATAACATTAGCTTGCTAATACCACCAGACAATGGGTGACACTGGTTACAGATATAATGAGAGTCATCTGGCGAGGGCACTGTGCTTTCCTATGCTGTGACAAGAGTGTGTGACTGAAACATGAACAAGTTGTTTAATTTTTACTAATTTAGTAGCCGGTCGATTTAATGTTTTGACATAGGTCTAACTTTGTCAAGGTAGGTGTCAACGTGTCAAACTGAATCGATGTATAGCTACTGCATTTCAGTGTTGAATACTGCTCATTGTGACTCAAATGCTCTTCTTCGATTTATTCCATACTTCTTGTCTTTCTTCACTGACTGATTTTCTAATTATTTGGTTCGTAAAATCAGAAAGTAAGAAAATATTTGCTCATTCTGAGTTATGAAACAACAGGGATCAGGATGAAAACAGCTTGATGGTGTTTTAAGCCCCCCAACGCCAACTTCAAGGCAGCGCTGTGACCGTCGACTTCAAGGCACCTAACCCTAACCATAACCCCCTTAACCCTAACCCTAACCTTAACCATTGCCTAATCCTAGTGCCTTCCAGGCAGCGCTGCCTGGGAGGCAACATTGGGGGCTTAAAACACGAAACACCATGAAAATAACAGAAAGAATTGGTGACATCTGAGATATGTCAGTGGCAGACCTGCCACATAAACACAGACACACTCCAACCAATAGCAACGTCTAGCTGATCAAGGCAAATAAATACAGGCATCAAAATACAATTCGCCATTTTTTCCACTTGCACCCTATTTTCCCGTGTTTGTGTGCCTAATGCCCCTTTCACAACGATGGCTCAACCAGGGTTGAACAAGTGTTGACTTTGCGTTAGAAAGGGTTAACTCGCGTTGACTGACTCGGCTTCACGACCCAGGTCAAGAGGTGGGTGGATTTCAATGTGAATTGCACAGCACCAGGGCCTCAAGAGCCGGGGCGGGACAAATGATGAAGTGTCTGTCTCCACAAACCCATCTGTTGAGTGTTGATTGAGTGTGATGGTCATTTGTTTGTGCTTTGGAACGTAACCGCTGTGAAACAATCAGAAATGGAGTGACAATGATGGAAAGGGTTCATCCTCTGGGTAGTGTGAATTTGGTCAGTGAATTTCATGTTGATCTGCTCATTAGAGATTTTCCTGTGTAGAACTTAAAATACTGGCCTGATGCTTGCTACAAGAAAGGTCTGGGGTGGCATAAATCTGTTAGGAATCACCCTCTGGGGTCCATGAATATCCACAGCAGATTTTATGGTTGCAGCAATATCTTGCTCTAGACCAGGTGTCTTCAACGTTTTTTAAGCCAAGGACCCCTTAACTGAAAGAGAGACGGAGCAGGGACTCCTACTGGATATTATGTATTAAATGAAGTTGCATATTAAACTATGTAGGGTGGCCTAAAGCCTTTATACATATCTTTGTTTTTGCATAGAATACTAAGCTATTAAAAAAGCCTTATAATTGTTGGCATGATTTTATAAATCATGTTTTAATTTTAAAACGTGGCAGAGTGAATCCTTAGGATGAACTGTATCTGTGGATGGCTGCCTTAGTGACTACCTTACCTACAGGCCAGCAAGCTTTAGGAATTTAGATTTGCTTATGTTGGATTCATGTTAAGAATTTTAATTTTTGAAATTAAAAACAAAAAAGAACAATAATTTGGAGGCCCCCCTGCACTGACTTTAAGGACCCCCTAGGGGTCCGGGACCCCCTGTTGAAGATCTCTGCTCTAGAAGAAAGTATTTTGTCCAAATTAATGACATCACCATCCTTAGGCATTGCTGCGTTTTCGGGTGGGAAAAACTAACTCCTGTTGTGTCTGCCAGGGACAGAAAACCCATCCCACCACAGATCTTCAAGCCAATGTTAAAGGCTTACAGGATGATTATGGCTTTGATAAGCAACTACTTTAGCAGCTGCCGCTTGGTATTTATATGCTAACAGCAACGCTAAGAACACAATCCTATGTTCATATTCCTTTGTTTTGATGCTCTTACACTCTGCTTTTATAGTTTTGCTATTTATTGGTCCAAGGATGGCTGACTAAGCATTAATCCACTTTTTCTTGCAGTTTTACACAGCAAAGACATATTCCATCTTGGGAGCTGCCTGCTGCAGCTGCTAGAGGTCAAGTCTCTTGCTTCTGTCTACCTATCTGCTTCTCTCTCTCTCTCTCTCTTCTCCATATAAGGCGTTGAGTCTGCGGAGACATGCCAGCTTTAATGGACTGCATATACACACAGGGAGCAGAGGGGTGAGTGGAAGAGATGGGGGGGGGAGCGAGGCACAGAATACAGTTTGACAAGAAAGTGAGAACGGAAAAGCCTGTTAATTAATTTGAGCTCCAAATTCCACTCAATCCAGCCATCAGTCAGTGAAATGCAGATGTCAACATCTGTCAGACCAACAGCCTTGTTCTTGAAGCCGTGGAGAAGGACTTTTTCCCACTGTTTGGATGCGACGCTGTGTGAGCCAAACGGGCATCTGATGGTGGCTTTACAGCGTCCAGTTTGATCTTCTGAAGTCTATGTCTTCAAAAGGCAAGAAGCAGCAACTACTTTTGAATGTTGCACAGGCCAAAAGTTATTACTTGTTCTTATCAACAAAAACTTAACATCTACAGTATGTGGGGCTGACTAAAGACTTGACTTGGAAGTAAGTGAATCACCACTGCAAAGTTAACACCCAGGCAACCACCAGGGTTGAGTGCCTTAAGCCAACAATTCCCAACCAGGCCTACCCATGGGGTACTGCTGCTGTTGCCAGGGGGTACGTGGAAAGATTGTGGAGCAAACAAATTGATTAAAAGAATACATCAGCGGTAACACCTGAACACTAGATGTTGCAGTTATGTGAGTGCTTGAAAGGAGATAGCAAGTGAGCACAGAAGTTTAAATAGGTAGTTAAAAGCAATGGATAAGCGGCTGAAATGGTTAGCTAAAAGGAGGCCTAGTAATAGATTCATTCAGCAATCTAACTAGTGACAGCTCAACAACAGTATGAAAAAATGAACACCATCTACTTTCATATAATGAATAGGGTTATACATTTGGAACATACATTGGGAATTGATGAACGAGTACACCATTCCATCTGACAGGGCTGGGTGGGGTACCTCAGACTAAAAAGGTTGGGAACCACTGCCTTAATGACCCGTTTGGACTACTGCAATGGAGTCCTGTCTGGGGTCCCCAGCTAAACCCCAGACAGGCTCCACAACTCCACCACCAGGGTCTTCACCCACACCAAGACCTGGCAGCACATCCCTCCAACCCTCATCCACCTTCACTGGCTCCCAATCAAGTCCCGCATCAAATATAAAATCCTACAAATCCCTCCAGGCCCTGGCCCCACTGTACCTCTCCGACCTCCTCCATCCATACACCCCCATCCCGAAACCTGTGGTCGTCAGACGATGGCCTGCACTCCATTCCCCACACCAGACTCTATACCTTCAAAGACAGAGCCTTTAGTGTTGCAGCCCCATCCCTCTGGAACACCCTCCCTGCCTCCCCCACCTTAGCTTAGCCAAGGTAATTCTGTTAAGTGTCCTTGGATTCCATGAAAGGCACTATATAAATAAAAGTTTTCATTATTATTATTATTTTTATTATTATTAAGCTTCAGCTTCTCTAACTGATACTATAGGACTGGGTGCCAAACCTCAATATTGCCCAAACTGTATCACAAAAGTATTGTATAGATCAGGTATGGAAAGATGGCATGAAATGCTTGCTCAGACTATTAAGTATTTACCAATGACACACTGAATAGATTGCCTTGTTTTGATAAATGACAAATAGTGTTAAATGTGTTTGTATTCCCCAAACTGAGGTATTGAAATAGCATTACTTTGGTATCTGTAGCTCAGGTATCTGTATTGGCACCAGGATCAAACTAATTTAAACAATATAGAGCACATATGACCACAATATGCTGGCTCAAAAAACTGTGTTAAAGTGAACGGAAAAATCCCAATCCTTTCCCCGAAAGTGATCTTATTTTCACAAGTTATGGTCTCTATTTCAACGTCTTGCATTATGTCTTATTGGGACTTGATCTTGGATCTGCAGGCTTTGCGCTCTCACACAGTCCCACGTAGCCATGGCCTGTGCTGCTTGCTTGGCTCACCTCTGCTCCACCACTTCCACGCTCCAAAAATCTGATAACACAAACTTATTAGAATTCTGAAGGAGTCAAATAACTTGTCACAGGACATTTGTCTGACAAATCAGTGAAATCTGATGTTTTTGACAGCAAATATGGGCTAACAATAGCGACCAATAAATCACATACACAGAAAAAAAAACATTTAATTTAAGAAACCCAAACCCCAGGGTTTAAAACACTATTACAGGAAACCTATAGTTGTTTTATATTCTATGTTGGAAACCCTAGTACAGAGTGGGGTTATATTAGGCTATATGCCAAATACAGCATTTAAACATCCACCTATAGGCTATATATCTATCCGTCATACGTTTCAACTTATGACAACTGTTCCTTTGTATTAATGCAGTTCATCTTAATGTGCGTTTTCAGAAGCCATCTTCTTTGTCTTCACAACTGGATATGTCCAAAGAGCTCGACAAGGCTGACCCATTGCAAAGGTTTGCTCGAATGTATCCAAACACTCAGTGACACAACTGGTGTATCCTTTGCAGCTCTCAGTATCCCCACAGTCTACCGTAAAGGCTTAGGGCAAGAAGTCCTCATGCCTATTCCTCTGAAGGTCAGACATAAGTAGGCCATGCCATTCAAATTTGAAAAAATGACTAATGTCTAATGGAATGGTCTAACTGGCGTCCTCATTCTGTGTGAAGTTATGTCAGTCAGGAGAGACCTCATTTAGAGCAGTGGTCTCCAACAAGTAGCTCGTGAGCTACCGGTAACTCGCGAGCAGGTTTCCAGTAGCTCGCCAAAAGGTTGACAAACTGAGACACAAAATTACGACGATATTAAAAGTGAGGCAGCCAACTTTGTGGGCCATAGAAATGTAAAGTGGTAATGTTTTCTTGGGCCCTGATGGGAATATTTTCAGTGATGTAGCTAACTATGTGGCCCATAAGAAGTGTAAAATAGTCATGAACCTTGACATAAAGTCAAGATTGTTCATAAGCTTTGGCTATTGCAATTTCATACGTGTACAAACAGTAGCTTCATTCAGCTTATGTGTGTTGTGTAAATAAATGTGATGCAAGTAGTTCTTGGCCACTTTCATTTTTTTAATGTAGCCCTCAGATGAAGAAAGTTTAGAGACCCCTGATTTAGAGTTAACAAATATACACACACACACACACACATATACATATACATATATATATATATATATATATATATATATATATACACACACACACACACATATATACATATATATATATATATATATATATATATATATATATATATATTTATTATATGGTGTGCTTTAAAGTTAGGAATATGAAGAGTCTTTGGCGATTAGACCCAAAATCCTATTTAAGGGGGTAGTGATGTAACTTTAGATTCAACATTGGGGGGTTGAGATCTCCAACTATCAAGGGAGGTCCCGGAACATGTATGCATGTATTGAAAAAAGTGCAAAAACATCAAAAAGTTTTGAAAAAAACATCAATCAGTAGAAAATTGCTATATAAATGCAGTCCATTTACAATGATAGAGTAGACGCCGGAAAGCGAAAGAGAGGTTTATGAAGGACAATGAAGTTTATAAGCATTTAGTTTATTTAACTCAACCTTGTTCTAATGTTAAACTTAAACAAAAATACTCCTTTCCTATTGGTATTCATTATGATAACTAATGTGAGCCTTTGAAAACCAGCCAAAGGGAAGCATCCCAGTTGAACAGGTCAGAGCAGGCCACATACCTTGTGTCATTTAAACTATTACACAATTCACATTTCTCCACATTGTGGTCTGACCTTAAACCCACAATGTCTAGACTATTGTAACGAGCAATCCATTTCCTAACAAGATAACAGCCAAGTCATTTTCAGTCAGGCCAGCTCGCTAACATGATAACGGCCACCTTTTTATTTCCCAATAAATCTTGCCCGGAACTAAATGAGAGAGGGGTCATGACACCAAAACCTCATTTACTACTTTCCTTCATTCTTTTCCTCTTTTTCTGGAAGTCATGGCTGTGTGTGATAAAGTGAGGGGGAGAGGCTCGCATCCGCTTCAACAATACAAATATCTTTGCATGTTTGTGTGCAGTGGCCAACAGAAGCATTTCTGTCTGACAGCCAGACGCAGGAAGAAATGCTAGCAGAATTACTGGTTGGCCTGTCTGCTTGGTTTACACATAGTTTACATTCTGCAGCACACAGGCTGTCGGGACTCCTCTGCAAAGGACTAGAGACAAACTCATGGCTTACAATCGAAAACTAATAACCCCTACTTCAAACCAGATTCAAGATGTAAAAGGTCCATACAATAAGTGCCCATCCATTAAATCGACACCCATTCCAACCTCTTTCTCAGCGTTGCAATCCTCAGATCTGGCTGTCCACTTGGCCCTACAAATTCTTAGGCAGAATTCAATAGACAAAAATACTTTTCAAGTAGGCTTCATAAAGAGTATACAAAAGGAAATTGAGTGGTGACTGACCACTAGGTTTAGAATAGGGCTGAACAATTTGTGGCAAAAATGTTTTTGTGTTTTTTTTCTGCCAGATATTGCGATTCCGATTTGATTTGCAAATATATATATTTTTGCTACATATTGCACCTTCTACAATCAAGTTAAATAAAGTGATAAAAATAAATGAAAGATCCACTAAAATAGGACATTTATGTAAACATTCTATGATATGTAACATTATTCCAGCATTTATCTTGTTCTATCAAAAACAGTAAATATAATAATGAAAAGAGAAATAAAATATGTTAAATCAAATGTTACACCAAACATTCAACTAAATATTGCACATGTGATTAATGGCGGTCTTCACGATTAGCCAATTCTTTCAAATCGCGTGTTCGATTTGAAAACGTTTAATCGTTCAGCCCTAGCTTAGAAGAAACTGAAATAGACAGAGAATAAAAGAGAAACCTGGGAATTGCATTTGAAGTAATCCACGTCTCTCGAAGTTGGAATAAATTGATCAATGCCTGAGAGTAGCTAAGCTACTAGTTTATACATTTCCCAATAGCATTCGGGTAATGGAGCAATTTAAGAAAAAACATGTAAAGTGTCCAGTGTGGAGCTATTTTATATTACATAAGTAGTGGGGGTAGAATGACCAAACCCATCAGAATGTTCAATTTTCTCTTGAGAAGAAAAAGGTCTTAAGGTACACCACTAAATAATAAGTTCATTTGTTTATTAACGGTGGATGTGATGTAAATGTGTTAAAGGGATAGTTCAGATATTTGGGGTTGTATGAGGAACTTAGCTACAGTAGATGGCGGTCATCAAGCCCCCAGTATGGAGCAGCAAGCAGGAGCTCAGACACCGAAGCTAAGCGACGTACTGCTGTGAACGGGCGCAGCAGGCATATGGCAAGCCGTTTTAACATTTAATCGAACCCGGTCCTATCTGTAATTACATTTTGGATATCCATAATATCATTTCTCCTAGTAAGAATTATATTCCCGCCAGACAGAATGGTAATTAAAGATATCCACAGGAACATCCTTACTAGCAGAATTTCTTATCAAGATATCTAGAACTGTGATTGGAGTAGTCAAAACTAAATTTAAATCCTTAAAAAGTATAAGCGGCTGTTTTAACATTTAATAGCTAGACTGGACATTTTTTGCAGATATCCATAATTCAATTCTTCTAGTCAAAAAGAACATTTCAGATATCCCCAACATCATTCTTCCTGGGACAAATGACATCACTTTTGTCATTTATGTGTATCGGGCTTTTCATTTCAGATATCCACATCATTCTTCCTATCCAGAATGAACATTCTAAATATCTGCAATACAATTCTTACAAGGAAGAACTCAAATTTCAGATACCTACAATCCAATACTAGTAAAGTATTTTTGTCAATGGAGTCTGGTGTCTTTGAAGAGAGCATAGTCCCCCCTGTGTAAACTTAAATAAGGCTTGTTGACAGCAAGATAAAGTGGTCAAAATATTCTAAATATAGCTTACACTTAAACTGCTATTGATTTTTTTTAGGTGTCTGAAATCTGCAGTACATTGCTTAGCTTCGTCCCAGTACTCCTGTCTGCTTTTCCAAACTGGGGGTGTGGCGACCGCCATCTACTCTAGCTAACACACTGGAAAAGCACCTCTTACAACCCCAATTCAAAAAATCCAAACTATCCCTTTTAGATATTTTTTTCTGAGTAGCTTGTACTTTAAACAGAAGTGCAAAGCTCCTGTAGCGTAACTACTTTCCACTGCAGTTGCTTGTAGCTTCAGTTTCATTGTAGCTTCCCCGACACTGGGATTGATGCATGTGTTGAAATGGAAGTGTATCTGTTCAGTGGGATGGTGACCGATATCAAAAATGCTACAGAAATTGTTGGTAATATGGCCAGTAATTGATGATATATATATATATATATATATATATATATATATATATATATATATATATCTTTTAATAAGGATCAGTTGTCTTTTTTGTGCCATCATAATACATTTTTAAGAAAGCGTGTCACCTTTTTCCGGCTGCTCAATATTTCTTTTGGAAAGTGAAACTCTTCACTGGCTCCCTGTTGCATATAGGATACACTTTTAAAAGTCTCACTCTTACATTCAGAGCATTGCATGGTCAGGCTCCTGCTTACATTATGCGGCTGAGCTATTTCACCTATATTTGTCAGCTCGCTCCCTTAGGTCTAACATGCTAAATTAGAGTCTGTCCCATACACCCGGCTTAAGAGCCAAGGTGATCGAGCTTTTGAGTACATGGCACCTTGGTTTATATCCACGACGTTCCACTTCCAGGATGCTCCCATGCCCCAGGAAATTCCACCAGATGTCCCTCTTTTCGGACAGATGTCCGTCACCTTCCTCTTTCTTTGTATTGGCGTTCTAAACTCCGGTGGATTTCTGAGGACTATGGTTAAAGGTGCAGTAGGTAAGTCTTATAAAACTAACTTTCTGTCATATTTGCTGAAACTGACCCTATGTTCCAGTAGAACTACATGAAGCAGGTCATTGGAGCGCTGTGGAGGAAGGTCTGCCAATGCGAGACTACTAGCACCTAAATTATGGAATTCTATGCCTCCCCCTTACAATTTTCTGTTTCTGTGGGTTCTTTTACAAAATCCCATAAAGACATACTGTACGTGTTTAGACAGGCGTTTGGGTCTGTATTGTGTTTCTTGTGTTTGCCCCTGTAAAGCACTTTGTGACCTATTTTTGTGAAAAGCGCTTTATAAATGTTACATATAAATGTAACTTACTTCAACTGCACCTACGTATGTCAGTTTAGAAATTGTTAATAACCACTAATTCTTCCACAACAGAAAATCTGTTTAAGCTTCAGTTAACACAAATTATGAAAGCTTAGGATACACACTGCCAGAATAATGCATGACTGTGCTATGACTCCCCAAATAAATTTTAGTAATCACAATAAATCAGCTCAAACTCCACCTTGAAAGGCAATATTTTCATTCCTCGAAGGTGAGTGAAGTTTGTTTCACAGTCCAAGTGTGTGTGATGGGTGCACAGTAGAGATAACTCTGCATCATTTATCACTGAATAATTACACTAATTAATTTATCTGGCCAGATGTCTCTCCACTCCCACTGCAATCTATTCCGGAGTTCATTCATTTTGTCAGCTGTGTGTGTGCATGGCTAGCGGCCGTCAGGTGACTCCTAGTATTACAAACAGCCCTAAATACAGTTGTGCTCCACTTCTCCCTCTGGGAGGTGGAGTGAGAGGGGAACTTAAAGAGATGAACTAATTAGCAGCTACATCATCCCTGCTCTCTGATGGTCTGTGTTTCATCCTCTCTCTGGACCACAGCGCTACAGAGGCATGCTCCTTTCCCAATTACTTATTATTAATCAATTAGCCTAATAATTGTATGTCGTTATAAAGAAAAATGTCAATTTACAAAAACATATACAGTGATGTCAATCTTATCCATGCTTGTCGCTGTTATTTTCTTATTTTTATTTTAGATTTTATTTTTGGCCTTTTAATTGATAGGATGGTTGTAGACAGGAAATGAGGAAGAGAGAGGTGGAAGACATGCAGCAAAGGGCCGCAGGTCGGAATCGAACCCTGGGCCGCTGCAGTAAGGACTGAGCCTTGTTATATGGGGCGCAGGTAGCTAGCTAGCTAGCTATGCGGTAAACTCCAACAGTGTTAATCCCACCTACAAATCAGATGATAAACATTCAGGCAAACCATTATGATTCATTAAAATAATGTAGTCACTAGTGGTGTCACAATTTCTATTCTAAATCGAGAATCAAAATCAGGATTGGCGATCCTCCCAGTATTTTCCCCAGCCCTGCCTAGAAACAACTCTTCATTAAAGACACTGCGTAGCTTACTGGTAGCCTGCAGCTAAAGAATGCAGCTAAAGACACAGTGTAGCTTACTGTTAGCGATAACGTTAGCCTGAAGTTAAAGCAGTGCCAGATTACCAGTAGCCTGCAGCTAAAGACACCATGTAGCGTACCAGTAGCCTGCAGCTAAAGACAGTATAGCTTTCCTGTAGCATGCAGCTAAAGACACCGTGTAGCGTACCAGTAGCCTGCAGCTAAATACAGTGTAGCTTGCCTGTAGCCTGCAGCTAAAGACACAGTGTAGCTTACCAGTAGTCTGCAGCTAAAGACAGAATGTAGCTTACCAGTAGCCTGCAGCTAAAGACACCGTTTAGCATACCTGTAGCCTGCAGCTAAATACAGTGTAGCTTGCCTGTAGCCTGCAGCTAAAGACACAGTGTAGCTTACCAGTAGCCTGTAGCTAAAGACACAGTGTAGCTTACCAGTAGCCTGTAGCTAAAGACACAGTGTAGCTTACCAGTAGCCTGCAGCTAAAGACACAGTGTAGCTTACCAGTAGCCTGCAGCTAAAGACACAGTGTAGCTTACCGAAAGCCTCCAGCTATTTGAGACAAAATGACCACTGCCAAACATTGGCCGGCAGCTAAAGAGACTCCGTAGCTTACCAGAAACATTAGCCTGCAGCTAAAGACACAGTGTAGCTTACCGATAGCCTGCAGCTAAAGACACAGTATAGCTTACCTGTAGCCTGTAGCTAAGGACACAGTGTAGCTTACCGAAAGCCTGCAGCTATTTGAGACAAAACGACCACTGCCACAGTCGGAGATGCAAAGAGAAACAACAGAACCGAAAAATCTACAAAATCTAAAGTCTACGATGTCGCAACATTTATTTATGTATTTATTCCCCATGAGGTATTTAAACAACCAACATGTCCAAAGCATTGCTCAGGAACTGCAGCAGAATTAATGACAATCCTTCCAATATCTAACAGGTAATTTCACTCTGGAGTCACGGCTGTGTCTGTTCGTCCTGCCAATCTCTGTACCAATATCAGAGGAATAGGCCTTTAATTACAGGCAAGGGCAAGGAGCTTCAAACACAAACACACACACACACACACACACAATCCTGGAGCAGCAACAGCATACTGTAAAAGACCAAATGTTCCAAATGTGACTTGACTTTAAAAACCAAAATAAAAGCAGCAGCACTACCACAAACAAATACACAATTTCCCTCCCAGCACGTATCAGATCTGAGCACCTGGGCAGAAAGCCATTATAGTCAAAACACAAAATGTCTTACCTGGGGAGGACGTGTGATGTAGTGGTAAAGCAGATGGACATGGAAAGAAAAGACAAAGAGAATCTGTTAGCTGCCAGCTGAGTGTTAAAGCAGTGGCATGTTGAAGCATCCTTACAATCACTCATACATTCAAACAGATCAAAAAAGGCAAAGTTCTAACCAAAAGGCCAACAAAACAGATACGACCGATTAAAAAACATTGGACCAGAATATTATGACAGTAAAAATGCCAACTACAGCATTACACATGACAAAGTAGACCCTACTACTACAGAAAATCCTCTTGCTCTTGGCATTTTCTTTCTAAAAAGAAAGGAATATGGACAGAAAAAGAATGAACCAAAATTCAGGAGAATGCGAAAAGATGGCCCAAAAATATATCTTCTATTTCCCTCCCATCTGTAACATTATCCTTACTGACGCATCACAGCAATGTGAAAAGAGAGTCAAGGAGAATTAATTGTCCATCCATCCATCCATCTTCGTCCGCTTATCCGGTGTCGGGTCGCGGGGGGAGCAGCTCCAGCAGGGGACCCCAAACTTCCCTTTCCCGAGCAACATTAACCAGCTCCGACTGGGGGATCCCGAGGCGTTCCCAGGCCAGGTTGGAGATATAATCCCTCCACCTAGTCCTGGGTCTTCCCCGAGGCCTCCTCCCAGCTGGACGTGCCTGGAACACCTCCCTAGGGAGGCGCCAGGGCATCCTCACCAGATGCCCGAACCACCTCAACTGGCTCCTTTCGACGCAGCGAGCAGCGGCTCTACTCCGAGCTCCTCACGGATGACTGAGCTTCTCACCCTATTTCTAAGGGAGACGCCAGCCACCCTCCTGAGGAAACCCATTTCGGCCGCTTGTACCCTGGATCTCGTTCTTTCGGTCATGACCCAGCCTTCATGACCATAGGTGAGGTAGAACGAAAAACTGACCGGTAGATCGAGAGCTTTGCCTTCTGGCTCAGCTCTCTTTTCGCCAACGGTGCGATAGATGGAATGTAATACCGCCCCGCGCCCCGATTCTCCGACCAATCTCCCGCTCCATTGTCCCCTCACTCGCGAACAAAACCCCAAGGTACTTGAACTCCTTCACTTGGGGTAAGGACTCATTCCCTACCTGGAGAAGGCATTCCATCGGTTTCCTGCTGAGAACCATGGCCTCCGATTTAGAGGTGCTGATCCTCATCCCAACCGCTTCACACTCGGGCGCGAACCGATCCAGTGAGTGCTGAAGGTCGCAGGCCGATGATGCCATCAGGACCACATCATCTGCAAAAAGCAGGCGATGAGATCCCCAGCCCACCGAACTGCAACCCCTCCCCACCCGACTACTCGATATCCTGTCCATAAATATTACAAACAGGATTGGTGACAAAGCGCAGCCCTGGCGGAGGCCAACCCTCACCTGAAACGAGTCCGACTTACTGCTGAGAACCTGGACACAGCTCTCACTTTGGTCGTACAGAGATTGGATGGCCCTGAGTAGAGACCCCCTCACCCCATACTCCCGCAGCACCTCCCACAGTATCTCCCGGGGGACCCGGTCATACGCCTTCTCCAAATCCACAAAACACATGTAGACCGGTTGGGCATACTCCCAGGCTCCCTCCAGGATCCTTGCGAGAGTGAAGAGCTGGTCCGTTGTTCCACGACCAGGACGGAATCCGCATTGTTCCTCCTCAACCTGAGGTTCGACTATCAGCCGAACCCTCCTTTCCAGCACCTTGGAGTAGACTTTACCAGGGAGGCTGAGAAGTGTGATACCCCTGTAATTGGCACACACCCTCTGGTCCCCCTATTTAAAAAGGGGAACCACCACCCCAGTCTGCCACTCCTTTGGCACTGTTCCAGACTTCCACGCAATGTTGAAGAGAATTAATTGTACTGTAGTTAATGCTACAACCTAAAGGGCAACGCGCACCAGCATACTAAACGTATAATGCACATCCTATTTCCAAGCTTTGATGAGCGGCATCTCTTCAGAAAAGAAATAATTTAAGCAATTTCAGTCTCTGATCAGCACGTCCTTGCTAATTTATATGCGTGTGCTACATGAGCCAATTAATGCCACATTATGAGATGCGAGGCTATGTCAGTTTTCAGGAAAATGCTTAAAGGTCCAGTGTGTAACGTCTTTAGTTGTTCATTATAAAAATCTGTGTTGCCCGTTCACAAACTTTTTCATGAATATTTACCTCCACCATCAATTCCAAGTATTTCTATTGGTTTGAAATTTTACATTTGCATTCGCATGAACTGGGGTAGACGCTCCATATTCATGCTCCATCTTGAAATACGTTAGCCAGTAAGGGACATACAGGACATACTGCTCCACCTTTCACGTTTTCGCTGTCACATGATAAACTCACAGGTGCTGCTAATGCTGCTAATGGGTATCGTCGCTTCCCGGCCCCGGCAAGTTTGAAGAAGGAAACATGGAGGACCACACGTATTCAAAATCCAAATTTCAGGAACAGGAGTCTTCTTCTTCTTCGCCCAGAAAAAGAAGAAGGATATTGAAAAGAGCAAGAGACCGGCTTTTTGAAGCGTGAAGGCTACTGTAGCTATAATACGTACTTTTAACTGCGTGGAGCGACATAATTGATTGCGATATATGATCTCAACACTAGATGGGAGAAATTCATACACACTGGACAGGAAACTGTATAGAAAATCTACTTTAAAGTAATTTATTTATGGGGGGTTTTCAGTAATGACGAACTGGATAATAAAAGAAAGTTTTATGGCGTTCGTTGTTTGTGTTTGTTTGAAACTCCACGTTTCACGAAGAGTTTAACGCGTGCCAGGCCATACAACAATGATAAAAACCCCATGCAGGGTTAGTAGTATCTGGTATCTGGTAAAACAGTAAAATATATGACACACTGGTATCGGATCGGTAGTCGGTATTGGCCGATACGCAAGTTCAGGTATCGGAATCGGTATCGGGAAGCAAAAAATGGTATCGGACCATCTCTATTACATACTACTCTCTACCCTTGTCTCTCTTCATACTACGACATCTTACAGCTGCTGCTCTGCCCGGTGCGTTCCATACAGAAAGGGGGATTTGTGTGTCTGACACTGACACTGAGGGACACTGACCAAGCGTCAGTATTTTACAAGTTGGGAGTGAGAAGGGGTTGTTATCGCTGTAAATCAGGGAGGTGTACATCAACTCCAAGGCTCCGTGTGTACCTCAGACAGAATGTTTGTCAGAGAAAAGGTCCACCGGAGCCAAGATGCTCTTTATATACTGTAAACACACACGCCACAATAAAGCAGAAACTCCTGCACTGCACACAACAGCTGAGTAGATTAAGACAGAGAGACTAGTCGTGAGCAGAGCCAGGTTTCTCAGAAAACACTACACTTTCCATCTCCCCTTCTAAAGCTATAGAGCGTAGTTTCTGTCACCCCCATGAGGAACTCTAAGTAATAACAACAAAACTGCCGGCGCATCCACATGATACAAGCCTTCCGTGATCGTGTAAAAGAACCTGAGTGTAATGACGTCACGTGCTGTCTCGCAATTAAATTGGTATATCGAATAGAATTGAGACATTTTGTGACACGTGTTTCCATTCATTTTTGCACTGAATCGCACAACATTCAATCTGACATTTGCGAGCAGAGTTTTGCTAGCCAAAATGGATTGCGCCATCTACCTACAAATGATTAATACTGCACAAGTTATAATAGTGCTTATGTGCCAGTTGATCGCGACATATCGAGCTATAATAAGACATTACATTACATGTCATTTAGCTGACGCTTTTATCCAAAGCGACTTACAATCGCTACATATGTCAGAGGCTGCACGCCTCTGGAGCAACTAGGGGTTAAGTGTCTTGCTCAGGGACACATTGGTTGATCGCAGTGGGAATTGAACCCAGGTCTCCCACACCAAAAACAACAACGACGCCATCAAAACATCGCTATGATGATGCAGATGCATGTAAATGTGTTCTCAATTCATTATTTATTCGGCAAATACCGCTTCCATTGGCATTTATCACTTCAGCCGTTAAAGATTGATGGAAAATCCGATTGGGATCGAACGTACAAACTTCTTGACGATATTCATGACATTTAATCATCCAATTCAACGGTTTCCATAAGGCATTTTTCATTCAATATCACTAAATTTGCATAAAAATGTTTGGATGGAAACACGGCTAGTGACTCTACTTCTGTCCTCTCCTCTTGGAACTACTCTTCGTCCTTCTCTCCTCTTCTACATCCACTCCTCCTCTCCTCTCTCATCTTCCAGTGACTCTCCTCTCCCTTCCTCTCCTGAGAGAAGTATACTCTCCTGCCCTCTCTTCTTCTCTCCCATCTGCCAAATCTTAGCCTTCCTTCATCTCCCTCTCCTCTTATGTCCTCCTCAAAGTGACTAATTCTATTTCCTGTCCTCTCATATCCTCAGAAGTTCTCATTGTCCTTCCCTTACTCTGCTTTCCCAATCTCTTCCCTCGGAGCTCCTTCTCTTACCTTATCCTCCAATTCGAATAGTAGGAAAGAAAACCAGTTGTTCTCGAGAATTAAAAAGTTGCGTGCTCGAATTTGAATCATTAAACATTGTAAAACATGTGTTACACTATTCCAGTAAACTGGGGGATTTGTAAGAAACCGATTAAAAAAGATGGGTAACATTGGTAAAGCAGAGGCCGAGATATCCTGACCCTTTAGTCCTTATTATGGTTCAAGCTGCAATCCTACACGTCCCAAAATGCAACTGGATAACAACTTTCTTCGACCCTTCCTGCTGGGTAAACAACCACATCTTTCATACTGCACACTTCCAGTGTTTTCTGTTAGAACCCTGATAAAAGCTCCCTCGAGGGAATCACAAGACATTATCCAGCTGTTTCCACAGACTGAGCACTCCTCCTGATCAGCACACTGATCCTCTTGTGTAACATTGGTGCTGCTGTAGTATAAAAACACAATGTTGTCTATTCCAGTATGATATCCTCGTATCTCTGTCCAAAATCAAAGCAAAAACCCAAAGCTAAAGCCCAGTACTTCCACTGGTACTTCCACCACCAGCTATCATATATCAGGCCATCTGTGTCTGGGTAGTATCAATGGAACGGTGTGTTTTTCCTGTTTAGAGGGATTTTTGGCGGCCCCGAAAGAGGTTTTAGCAAGCCCCAAAGGACAATCACCAGCACCAGGTAGCAATTCAAATCCTCTCGAAATGTGTTTACGGTAACAGCAATTTACCAAACAACTGTTGAAGTAGAACATGAACTCAAACAGTAGAGTTAATCTCAGTTTTATCTCCAGAGTCAGGCTGTACCCGACTCCCGCAGTGGTTAAATTAAATATTCATATAATTTTTTTTAACCATTTTGTTAAGTGGGGATTTATTTATCAAATTGTCGGAATTAACAAGTAAATGCATACCTTTCTGTCAAATAAGGTAACACATTCTTTGCCTTTACTGGATGTGGACCGAGCATGCTTACTGTCGTGCGTAGTCCCCACCCCCCCAAAGGCCCTTTCTGAGCCAGGAAAAACCTTTCCAAAGTACCATCACAACTGCATGCATGCTCGCCAGGATACACTGCTGTCCTATTACCAGTTTTAATGTGAGTCAACACTCCAGTAAAGCAGCACAATCCCATTTATCCCATTCAGTCTTCAGATCAGCACCTTCCAGTTCCTATACTCATCTGGTGTGAGCCTGAGGCTATGCTGTGTGAGGCTACGCAGCAAGGTGGCACAACTCTTTTTTTGTTAAAGAGCAGCTATTATACGACTTTCTGGTCTTAGTTTTTGATTCAGGACTCCTATGGCGCATCCTGACATCATTCACACAGTAAACTATGTAGATCATCTGGAAACTCTTCCCATCGTCTGTGCACTTTCTGCAGCTCCTCTGAAAGCTTGGAGTAGGCAGAGACGGTTTCGAAGCGAGACGCCCTAACTCAGAGTAGTTTCCTGTATCTGGGTCACGCCTCTTTAGGAGACTGGCGGCAGCTCCGAGTGGATTGACTCCAACGGGAGAAGTGAACGTGAACACAGATTATGAGCGATTCTTTCGCCCCGTAGTCACCAAAGTAAATACTGGACCCATTTTTCACAAGCCACATATCTCCAGAACATTCTGACACTAACATGACATTTTTCAGACGGACACATCAGGAGAAAATTCACTTTGTCTGTCTCAGGACCGAACTCTCGCGAGATCTGACAACACAGAGAAGCTAACGTCAGCTAACGTTTGTGAACGCTCTAACAAAACTAATCTCTGTGATGCTAAATATGTCTTTTAGCTGTGTAGGTATCTAACGTTAGCAAAAGAAAGTATTAATAAATGATGCAAATATAGCTTTTCATCCATTCCCACAACTTTCACTACACTTTCAAACGAGGCCACGCCCATTTAGCGGACAGGAAGTGTGTACTGTTTCATATGATTGGCGCTATCTTTAGTTATAGAGGATCTGTGCTATAGGTTCCTCCTCCCCCTTGCCCCCAATCTTACATAAAGTGGTTAGTACAGGTGGTTCATTTATACTGAGAACAAATGTTTGGATTTTCTCTCTGCTTCTCTTTATTCCACCGTTTCGCTGCCTACTCGCAGATTTACTCTCTTATGTAAAGTCATCACTAAAGGGCTCCCTTTTAACAATATTTGGACACCCACGCATGAGTCCAGCTTGAGAGGAATAGCAAGCACTAGCAATGGAACACAAAGGAGTGGCGAGGAGGAGGAGGAGGATACGGGACAGATTACAATAGAGAGACCTGGGATTGACTGAGAGAGATGAGGAGCCAGAGATAGAGGAAGAGAGCGCACTGACACTAAGCTGACAGAGAGGAACACTATCATGCTGTTCCACCGCTGAGCCTCCTTTCCTTCTTTAACTCCTTGTCTTCTCTTCCTATTGTTCCTCCTCCTCTTATTACAGATGCTCGGCTTCCTTTCTCAACTTTGACTTATCTATAAATCAGAAATCTCTGCGTGTCCCCAAACATGCATAGCACAGGCCCAGGCTCTTACGACAGCGATACAGGAAGACCACAAAATAAAACGAATTGCAAAATAATACACCCAGGTTTATGCGGCTTTTGGCTGTGTTGCGTATCAAGTGTGTATAGAGTGAGACAGGCCATCAGGCACCCAGATAGAGACTGACGGACTGACAGACATACATACAGACAGCTGCTGCAAATGTTTAAAGTAAAAACATAGGCATTATTAGTGCAATGTGAGCTACTTCAAACATTTTCAACGCATGCATATTTGATTTATTTTGTGACTAGAATCTGAATCTGCAACATTCTCTGTCAGGTAAATGTAGTGATACAATGTTTTCCTTTGAGGTACAAGTACACAGTTAGGCAGTAGTATACAGTTAGTTGCTTTGGGGTCCTTCTTTAAGTTATTTCGGAGTACAATGGTTCTGGAGAAAGCTCAGCAGCGATACAGGAGGCCAAGCCATCATCAGCCCATTCCAAACAGGCATGTTTTGAACGGACACGGCAATAGCATAATTAATACGCAATATAGCCTAATCACATTCATTACACACGTCAAGTTATATAAACAACTAACCAATGCATTGTGTAAATTGACAGATTATAGTTTGAATGAAGTAATCGTATGTCGCAGCCCTGCCTTAGTGTTATTTTATTGGTAAGAAAAAGGTGAGGGTGCCAATTCATTATGATCTGTGGACTTTCAGCAAGATCATGTTGGGATGATATGATTCTATCATTTTATGTTTCTTTTGTCCAAATCAACGAGTTTGAGCAAGCCTGAACCAGATGTTGGGGGGTTTGCTCCCATTCAACAGGAGCATCAGTAATTCATGCTGGAAAATCGACAATGTCCAAATGTTTAAATGTTTAAATGTGCATTTGTGTGCAGGGTGTTGCACTCAGACATGAGCTTGAAGCAATACATTTAGACTGTCAATTCAGGTTATTTAAGAAGGGAACAGAGCAAATCATTAAACCACATATTTTTACATGGGTTAGAAAATGCCAGAATTAGCCACAAAGTAGGGCTGTGCAATTAATCGAAATTTAATCGGGATAATGTTTTTGGTTCCCAATGATCACAAAAACAGAATAATCGAGAAAAAACAATTATTTAGCTCATCATGTTTTGCAAGTAAACTCTTATTTCCTCTCATGTTCTGAATGAAAAAATAAAGTTTAAATAGGAAAAGTATTAAGACAAATTTCACAGTTGTATGTCGATTTATTATTTTCCACTGTTTTTTAAGTTCAATAATTGCAACATCTTTCCAAAAGTCAATGAGTAATCGTGTTAAATTATCGTGATTTCAATATTGACCGAAATAATCGCGATTATATTTTTCCCATAATCAAGCAGCCCTACCGAAAAGGCTGCTTTTTCATCCGTAGTCCCCTGGCCTCGAAGGTTAAAAGGTTTCTTTGGCTTTCAGTGCCATACCCAGAACAAGAAAAGAATGAAAGTTACTAACTTCCATGTGCTCGTGACACCAGTACAAAAGGCTGCATCTTCTAGGTCCCACATCAAACTCAAGGTGGATGGTTCTGGGCAAGTAAAATAAATGATCCATTCCCTTCGTTCATTTGGGTGTTCTATGGAATTTTATAGCATTTTGAAGAAAAATTGATAAAAAGATAAAAAGAAAGACAAAAATGTCGGAAAAAGCTACAAAAACATAAAAAAAAAAAAGAGCTGAAAAAAATCAACAAAAACAAATCGGATGAAGTGACAAAGACATTGAAAAAAAAAGTTCAAAAATGTCGGGAAAAGTGAGACAAACATCAGGAAAAGGGGCAAAAGTGTCAGAAAAAGACGACCAAAACGTTGAAGAAAAAGTTTGAATTTTTAATTTTGACCCAGAAAAACATAAAGCTGCATGGTCGACGGGAAGACAACACAAAGGGTTCATTGGAAAACCAAACATTTCCGCGAGGAAGGAACCCTAACGCCCCCCAAATACGTCTTAAGTAAGTAAGTCTTCCGATCATTGGCATAGCTTACTAAGACACTCAATGTGATTGGCTGTATAGAAATATGTTTTCCATCTACATTCAGAGAGCACAACATTAATATTTTGAAGTGCCATCACGTAACCAACCGATATAAAGATATAAATGTATCCCTTTTGCTGTCTGATTGTTTTCTCAAAAGGAGAAGACACTGACTGACCTATCGGAGAAGGAAAACACGCCATTTTCTTTCAGTTTCACATTTAAATATAAAACCAGATGCTTTATTACAGCTCTTTACGGTGATATGATGTCACTTTTTTATCTTCGATGTTGTTTGCAAACCAAAAGGACAGTGAGATTTCAACTTAAGACTTTTTCATACACACACACACACACGCACACACACACCCCCACACACCCCCACACACACACACACACCCCCACACACACACACACCCCCACGCATATCCACGCACACACTCCCTGAATACCATGACTACAGCTCTGTCAACAGGATCTTTACCGTGTGTGTGTGTGTGTGTGTGTGTGTGTGTGTGTGTGTGTGTGTGTGTGTGTGTGTGTGTGTGTGTGTGTGGAGAGAGATTATACTGAATATAAACAATAGGCCAGCTCTGCTGCATGCAGATTTCCTGCTAAGCGTGGGTTGAAACACCGACACGCCACTTTCATCCTTTCTCTACTGGATGTGTTACAACAGCTTTACTCTGCTTACTCCACCAGCCATACATTTACATCCATACATGTAGCATCACACACTCGTGTTAGTGCACACACGAGGCTCTGTGTGGGCCGGGTGGGGGGGGTTGGGGGGGGGGAGGGGGGGATATGCAGAACACACTTCAACGTCACCGTAAATAGTTCATCGTGTTTGGTTGTCGGTTGTCTCGGAGACTTTCCCGACTTTGGGAAGCACACAGTGTTTGTCCCATACACCGCTCTCTCACTTATCACAGTTTAGGCAGTGCAGGGGTCATCACAACAAACATTTTCCAAGGGCCAGAATTTTTCTAAGCAGACACCGTCGGGGCCAGACTTTCAAATGTATTTATGCCTTATAAGCCTATCATTGCTTGATATTTTCACTTTCTTACTAAATGAATGCTATTTTTATTTACTTGTATCAGTGTGAACAGACTATTAAAAGACACTGGAAATCCAAACAGATTACTACATAGTAACATACTTAACTAGAAAGTTATCTCAGACTAGGAGGCAAGTTAATAGCCCTAATTGCACAAGGAACAAAAGAAAAAGTGGTTGTTTTTGCAGAGGGAAGAGGAATGAATTCCTCCAAGAGTGGGCAGTCAGAGATTAACAAGATTGGCCGTGTCTTCTGCAAAACCTGTCTGTCAAAGATCTTTGTGAGAGAGAGCTGCTGCATGCCAATTATTTTACCAGCCTCTGTGACAATTTTGGACAGACGACTTTTGTTCTGTATTTTAAGGTTGGCTGTATTAGGGTTGGGCATTGTTTGGATTTTAACAACTCCGATTCTAATTCCGATTCTTCCTTTTGATTCCGGTTCTTATCGATTCTCGATTCAGATTCTTTGAGGGGTGGAGATGAAACAGGTCATATGCTTATTTCACAGATGAACATTTAATTTAGTAATTTCAAGTTGATTTACAGTTTTACCGGGCTTTTTTTTTTCAACCTAAAACCGCTGCTGACTGTGCTCCTACTACACACCGAGCTACGGAAACTGTAGAATACATACTTTTTCTCTGATTAGTATTAAAACTATTATATTATAACAAGAGCAACAACAACTGTTGCTGCTGTCGCCATGTGGTATCTGGGAGCCACTGTCTGTCCTTGTGTACAGCACGGCGTGATGCTGAGGAAAGAACAGGCGCTCCTTGACTGAGATAACTGACGCCATCGACACTTTATTATGACTATAGAGTTTTATCACATTCTACGTTGTATTACAAAAGCTGCAGTAGAAGGCTTATTCGGGAGTCACTTTCTGTACTTATGCTGTGAGTGCTGTAAACTGACCCTACTTGCAAGTAAACATTATTTGATATAACTTCAGTGGTTCCGTGGTTCAGTGGGTCTATTATTTGATAATATAATTATCCTAACAGAAACCCAAACGTGCGTGTGTTAAATATGGAACCAATGATCGGATTCTAAACCAAATTTTCCAAATGATTCCAAGAAAAAAAGAAAAAAAAAGAAAACATGATTCCAAATAGGAACCGGTTCTCGATGGCCAATCCTTGTTCCCATAAATAAACCTATTAATTCCCGCAGGTGGAAACTAACGGTACTCCCCTCCACAACGAGGTCAGAGGTCTCTCCTCTACCCAAAGACTTATGGACATTTAGAAAACCTGTCATCACTGCAAAGATGCCATGTTATTCTTAATGCAAAATGTGTTATTTCATGCTTCGGCAAGGTAAATTCATACGTTTTCTCTCTTTTAGAACCACGGTCCTATCTGTGTATCCCGTTACAGCTGAACTGATGGTGCATGGACTTTTTGAGCTTATTAATGCACTGTTTAATTAACTTGGGGATGCTAATGAGTACGGTGCTTAGTACTATTTGTTTTACACCTGGTTGGAGCGCTGAGCGGCAGATCTGTTCTCCCCATGGACTGCAAAACAGAGACAGAGCTAGGACAGTACAGCTGCACTGGGTCCAACTTGTTAAAAGTTAGCCCAAGGGCATGTCGGACTTTACTGCGAGGAAAGGAAATGCCCTTATTTCTTTGCACGAAGAGGATTCTGACTTTGTTTCCTTATTAAGCAGTAAAGATTGGAGGGTGAGGGATAACATGCAACAACGGTCCCAGGACGAATGCAGTTCTGCGAGAACAGCCACGAGGAAGTGCTAATTTATTTCAACGCAGCAAAATCATCTTATCTCATCTAAGAGATCTCTTAAAGAGATTTTCAAAAATGTCATCGGTCAGGTTCCAAGGCCAGCACAGGACACACACTGATCCTGCTGATTCCCTCACAGAAAGAGTCTCTGGATCAGAATACAATCTGTTCAACTACTGTGATACTGTATCAGCTTCACAGATACAGCATCATGCAGAGCTATTGGACAATTCCAGATACATAACACATTATTTGGTCATCTCTAAATCTTGTCCAGCATGAGTTTAAATCCTCACACTGGAACTTCAGCGTTGGGATGGCACTACACGTAACTACATCGTGGTTAAACTGTACTGCTTAGTCCTAATTCTCCTCTATCGAGAGTTCTTTAAATGCTTCGGTGTTATTATTATCTCCAGAACCTATGTATGTATTCAGAGTCAAGCTGCTTCGGAGTTATTCCATAACAGTTACTTTCTGGAGAAATATTGTTATGATATGACCTCTGTCAGTCTTGTTATTCCTGCTGTTATTACGGACATGTGTTCATGAAATCACAGTGGTCTACCGCTGCAGAATGATTTAAGGGAAAACAAAGACTGGAATGGGAATTTTATGTTATTTTAGGCATTAGAAAAAAATTATTGTTTTGGCCTAGTCCAGTTCTTTTTGGCGATCACGCATTGATGTATGAAAATCAGATGAATTAATTCCCTTATTAATTGAAGGTGCCCAAACGCAGTTCCGGATCATTCTGGGCCACTTTAGTCTCGCATTGCCAGACCTTCCTTCACAGTGCTGTGGAGGAAGGTCTGGCTAGTCCACACAGCATTCTGGGATTGGAGAAAAAGTGCTCTGGTTTGTTGGCATTTCTTTAAACCAATCACAATCACCTTGGGCGGCCTTAAGCCACCGGACAGAGCCACGGTGCCTCTGCTAACTAGTCTCAGGAAGGAACTTGTTTTGGTGGAACATGTGTACGTTCAAAAGTAGTTTTAGTCGTGCAACAGAAAACTCTGATTGGACAGATAGTCTAGCTAGCTGTCTGGATTTACCCTGCAGAGATCTGAGGAGCAGTTAACCAGAGTCCTCACAAATCCACCGGAGGTTAGAACGCCAACACAGAGACAGAGGAAGGAGACGGACATCCGGCCGAAAATGAGGGACATCGGGTGAAACCTCCGGCGGCTACATCCATGCTGACATGCGTAAGACTAAAGGCTAAAGCCAACAGGTCAGAGGGAAACAATCTGTATCCTCGCCAGATGTAGAAGATGTGAAATTAAAGTAACAGCTCTACTATTATAGCAGGTGACAGTCTGTCTTTTGATAAATAATGCTGGGTTACTGCTGTAACAAGGTAGTTGTATAGTTAGAGCAGAATAACACAGCATCTCTTACTAACCTCTTCATCATGTGGAGGAATCCAAAGCTCCACAGACCTGCCGGGCCTCGTTATGGTAGCTATTCTCAGCTATTAAATCAATCGCTAACTTTGATTATCGATTTATCGGTTTGTGTCGTTTTCTTCTCTGATTCCAGCCTTTTAAATGTGAACATGTTCTGGTTTCTTCTCTCCTCTGTGACAGTAATCTGAAGATCTTTGACTTGTGGATAAAACAAGACATTTGAGGACGTCGTCTTGGGCGTTTGGGAAAAGCTGATCCACATTGACAGTTTGCAGACCAAAGAAACTAATCCATTCATCCAGGAAATAATCCACACATTAATCGACTATGAAAAATAATCATTAGTAGCGGCCCTAAACAAAACCGCAGACATTATGATTATCCTTTCGGTTATCTCCTCACAAAACAACTTTCCTCCAGGTAATGAACCAGCTCTCTTTAGATCCGGCACCAAAGACATTTTTGACAGTGTGGTCTTTGGCCTTGTTCTCTCTGGCCTTCTAGAGATCAGAAACATGTGCGCCAAGCTGCGCTGACTCTTGTTTAAATCCAGTGTGTGGTGCAGAACCTGCAGGTCCTTGCACTCACGCTGTCACTAAGGTTGTCCTTGTTAAAAACTATACAAGGTGACAGAAATCATTTATTCCCAGCGGCGGGGGAAGAGCAGAGAAGCCTGCTCTCCATTGTAAATCAGCCTGGAAGTGTCTGAACACAGTTAATCTGTGCACAGATGAGATATGACAGGATTTGAAATGCTCAAAGATCATGAATGGATTAGTGTGCCTTACACGTGCAATACTGAATATTATAGCAAGAAACATGATGGGCATCACTGTGCCGGAGTACTGAGCCGTCTGTGTCTGCAGAGTGGAATTACTGGCGCGCGTGTGTGTGTGTGCGCGTGTGTGGGTTACAGCAGCACCTAAATATTTGAAGAGTGCGCTGCTCTGCCGCTGGTGTGTTGCGTGTTCAGACTGCAGTATGACTGGCCGCTTGTTTAAACATTCAGTTTAAAACACATCATGAATTTTTCATAGAGAACAAACACAAAACACACCTAAATGCAGCGTGCCCCTTCCACCCCAGCATTATCTGTAAACGCATGGAAGAAATTCTGTTTTGGAAGATTATTATAAACCCGTAGCAACGATAGTTCTGATCAATTATGATTATGATTCAGAAACTCAGGCAGCTGATTACCAAGCCTCATTGAAATGAGTCTGCTGGTATTTCTGATGATTTGTAAAAAAAAAAAAAAACTAATGATAATTATACATTTCATAAATATTTGCAGAGCACCTTTTATACAAGAAGTGCTGTACAATAAGAAAATGGCATGACATAAACAGATATAAAATGAACATAAAAACGGGGATAGAATGCCAAAATAAATGAAAAATAAAACACAGCAGCTACAGCCTACAACTGGCGGTCCATCCGTATAGTTTCATTTCCATTTTAACCCCCCCCCCACCCACCTTCCGCTCCTGCCCCACCCACTATCCCTCTGCTCTCCAAGTGGCCTCCGTGTCATGTATGCTGTGATGTAATATCAAGGGCTGAGGGGAAGTGAAGGAAGGAAGTGCTACTAATGAAAGGCAGCCACCGACCAACACGCTGTTGGTTTTCTTTAGAGTGGGATTAGTTAAGAAGAAGAACTGGAATTACCGCCTTGCAGTTGTATGCCTCCGCCAACCAGTCAGGTTGCAGACTCCTATAATATATGTAGTGAAGACTAGAGGAATTTAATAAAAGGCATTAAATGTATTTTTTGGTGAAATGCTTCATGCTGTTAACCA
>NC_053134.1:26692806-26720306 GCF_010015445.1 Perca fluviatilis | reverse complement strand
TTTGTGTGCGTGTGTGTTAAACTGGAAGCCAGAAGACTACTTTGTGGCTCTGCAGCGGCTGCACACTGACCGCCACAGCTGCTCAGTTAAACTGCTGCACATTGGAACAGTCAGACACACAGAACCGGCAAACTTTTGTATTTTCACAAGCCTGTTTGTGCTGCCATCTCCTGCTTTTAAATTCATAATCATAAACCAAACATAAGCCTCCATCGACTCCAGAGCAGCGGGCTCACCTCGAAATCCTATTCATATGATCCATTGGTTTGTTTTGCGCTCACACACACACACACACACACACACACACACACACACACACACACACACACACACACACACACACACACACACACACACACACACACACACAGAAGAGCTCAGCTCTTCCAAACCCAGATTGAGAACATTAGTGTTGTGAGGAAGGCCGGGCCGCTGCCAAGGTGGATTGAGAGAATGTCAGGAGCTTGGCACAGAACGGCTCATCATTGTAATCCTGGGCAACCTCAGTAATAGATTACCTATTGATCCTGCCTGCAGTATGATGGGAGCTGAGCCTGGCAGACAGTAGAGAGAGAGAGAGAGAGAGAGAGAGAGAGAGAGAGCGGGCACAGTGCCATCTCCCCGGCACAGGGGGAGCTGTGATGTGGATTACAGGGATTAAAGCAAAAAAGTCACACTTCCCATCTGCAATGTGTAGGCCTTCTTGTAGAAGCAGTTGCAGAGGAAACCCCCGTATTGCGGCGTGTAAAATGTTTTTACAAAAGGTGGGTACCTTCAGTGTTTCCTTTAGGATTTCTTTTTAGCAGTGGGGACAGGTCCGCACCCCCCTCCCCCCATGAAACGGAACTGATACTTTGCTGCAACACAAACTATATATACAAATAGATTTATTCACCTCTATTCACACACAATGTTGTGATTGAACTGTATTTTTTGAGTTACTATATAGGCCAACATTGATCTTGTGATTGAACTGTATTTTTTGAGTTACTATATAGGCCAACATTGATTTTGACATATAGGCTAAGCATTCTGTAGCAAATATCTTAATGCAGTGTAACTACTTCAGCATGTAAATAATGCACCTAAAATACAAACGTGGGCGAGGGCGTTCAGCAATCACGATCAAATCAACAGCCACGTGCAATTTAGCTTGCAGGTGAAGAGTACAAACAACGAAAATCACCAGTTAACTTAATTTAAATTTGCAAGACCTATAGACTAATACAGGACATATAGACTAATACAAGACCAGGCACTCTAACAATGCAGCCCTATTTCTGACACTGTGGGGGGGCAGAAATGTCTAATCAACATAAAGGAAACACTGACAATAGAGGGGAAAGTTAGATCAATTACAGACTCTGAAAAATAACATGTCTTTTACTCCTATCAGAAGTCTATTCAATGTTGATATCGATCAAACTTTGAAATAAACACAACGTATTGTTTCTTGGTTCTAATAGCTCATTCTACAAAAAGTTCGCAGCCCTATACTTGTAGTTCGCTTTAATGAACACACAAACAGAAATGTAACTTCTAGCAAACACAACAAGCTTGTACGCTGACACAACTGTGTTCTAACTGTAACGCTGTTTTCTTGATAATTACAGCTTTGTGTCATGTCATTACTCCAAGATTTCTGGTTTATCAAATTGAGACATGATGTTGTTATATAACTACTTTTTCTCATAAAATGACATTTCTCATCATTTTACGACTGTTTTTTCTGACTTTGTCAAAATTACAACTACATTCATACATCTATACATATCTTTTTAAGGCTATTCTGACTTTATTCTCAAAATCTCAAATAGTTTCCCTGTAGTGGCTCTTTGTATAAGTCAACCTGAAGGTCCATGCTGCAGCTGTGACCATGCAAGCCTCTCGGGCAACCTGTTCTCACTCGCAACTCCTCACACACTGACGCTTGGTCAGTGTCTCTCAGCGTCAGACAGTGTCTGTAGCGTCTGTATGGGACGCACCGGGCAGAGCAGCAGCGCCACCGCGGCGCTGTAAGATGAAAGACCCAAAATCCCTGTAAGGAGGTTGGATGGGGCGGTGGATGGGTCAAACAACACAGGACCTTCCCCCAGGAGACCGGGGTTCATGTCCCGTTCTTGTCCCTCGTGTGTCACTGAAACAGACATTTTGTAACCCCACCCACCATCTATTCCTAACCCTAAAGGCCAATTCATGCTTCTGCAATAAATCTACGCCGTAGGTACGTGGAGACACCGACCCTACGCCGTAGCCTAACGTGCACCTCTCCAAAAATGTAACTACAACGCACGTCGCTCAGCTGTGGCGTGGTAGCGTTGCATTTGGTGGTGCATGGTTCTCCTTCTCCATCAACACCATGAGATCAAGGAGAGAGTTAACTTCTCCTGCTCCAGATCTCCCACCGTGGTCAGAAAGAACAGGGGAGACACTTTGGTTCTCTCACTAGGACTCTAGAGTCACTACTCACTCTGAAGATAATCACCATTACTCTCTCTCTCACTCTACCACACACAGGCACGCGTGCCGGCCCTGCTGTTCTCTTAAAGAGATCGACACACACACTAACACACAAGTAGAAACTTCTGACCACTTACGTAGGCTACGGAGAAAACTCTGCGTGGAGCCTCCACTGAAGCATGAATCAGGCTTAACTTGTGCCGCGTGTCAGAAAAACGTACCTCCCGACCCAAACGGTCAAAAAGTGACGCCAAGAGTCCCGACCAAGCGCGTCTAAATATGACGCTAAAGGAGACTTTTTGCGTCAGTAACAAAACGCCGAAGGAACCTGACCCAGTGCTGCTTTATGACGCGATGGGGAGTGAGAATGTGTTGGCCTCTCTTCCCGGGCAGAAACTTTATCTAATCCTCCTGACACTAAAAAAACGAGCAGCAGGAGCAGCCAGCGTTTTACTCCTCATTCTTTAACTCCTCCATCTTTCTGGGCGAGGAAGCTGGAGCGTGAGAGCGCGAGCAGATGGCAGCGGAAGCACAGCCACAGAGCCAACGCAGCAGAAAAGTCCACCTTTCTCCCCAGCCAGCGGGCGTTAATCACACTGGCTCACACCGACCTGTACCGCTACCACGGAGCCTCACGCCCAAACACCGCACGGGGCTAAAAGACCGGGCCAGATGGGACATTTAGGGAATTACTTCAAGCTAGTTTAATGGAGTTTACTCGTTACTGTGTGTGTGTGTGTGTGTGTGTGTGTGTGTGTGTGTGTGTGTGTGTGTCTGTGTGTCTGTGTGTCTGTGTGTCTGTGTGTGTGTGTGTGTGTGTGTGTGTGTGTGTGTGTGTGTGTGTGTGTGTGTGTGTGTGTGTTTGACACACTTGACAACCACCCAACTGTATTGTTTGAATCTGCTTGTTTGGCTTGCGCAAACTCACATGCTAATTATGAATCTTAGTGTGTGTGTGTGTGTGTGTGTGTGTGTGTGTGTGTGTGTGTGTGTGTGTGTGTGTGTGTGTGTGTGTGTGTGTGTGTTTGTCTTTTTCAAAACAAAACTTAAATGCCTTTCAGCACATTTTTTTTATTAAAAGCTGCAAAGGAGAACGTTTACTGCACTTATAGGCCTTTTCTTCTCTCTATGAAGAAAGAGAGAAGGGGGTGTTGGGGTGGGGGGGGAGGTATGGACTGAAGTGTAGACGCGATACAAAGATTTTTATCATGTAGCTGATGTTACTTTATAATTCTCTGAAATTGGAACAGCTTTACACACTTTTGATTTCCAACGTCACTTGTGTTGTACTTTGATGTTTCTGTACTCAGATAGCTGAACAACCCATTAGGGCTGCACAATATAATATATTTTTTATTTGTTTTTATTGTTATTGTTGTCGCAATATCAACTGCCGCAACGAATACATCGTGAAAAGCTGCGACATATCGCCAAAGAGTCTTACAGATTTTTGGTGTTAGTTGAAAGAAAATATCAGCAGAAAACTGCACTTTATAATGGTAACGGTGATTCTCTGTCTGTGCTGCCTTTTCAATGTTCACTTTGTTCAATAAAAGAATGTTGGAAATGATTTATTTTCGTTTGTTTTTAATTCAACAAGCAGTTTGTTGTATTTTAGCGGAATACTGAAAGCAGCAGAACTGATGTATCAAACGTGTCAAATATTTCCATCATATTGTGCAGCTCTACAACCCATAAGTATGGTCAAACATTATAAAAACATCAACAAAAGACTTCCATCTGGCCATAAACGTTCTAAGTCATAGCCTATAACACCCGCTCTATTCATGCAAGATGCTGCACAGCTGTACAAAACTGAGCCACGATCTGAAAGTGAACGGATTTAAACTCCTGAGCGTCATATTCAGCTTCTGCTCATCATAAGTCTCATTATGCAACATCATGTTAAGCTCTGTGATGTTTTCTTAGTGAAAAGCACTTTGGGAGTGGTCGTCGACCTCTCTTGTTAAGGTTTTTTATCCACACAGCTTTGGATCTTTGACCACATGTTCAGAGTAGCGTGTTTTCTAACCCAGCTGTTTCCTGTCAGTCACCTGACACACACCTGAAGTAACTTGTCTCCCTTTGCTACTCTATTATAGTTGCAGGTTATTAGGAAAATAATGTGTATTTAAAACTGATGAAGAAATGCTGCTCCTGCTTTGTGCATGTGTGTCTCCCCCATGCGCAGTACAGCAGCGAGGTGGGGGGGGGGTTCTACACCAACGGAGAGCCCAAGCATGTGTTGGCAGCGGGCTGCGACGACCAGGCTCTCGAGCTCTCCAGCCGACGCTTGTGCACATTTCTTCGTCCCACATCGCAACCAGGATGTGCAACGGCGAACAAAAGGGGACGCGCCCAATCTCTAGACAAGCCGCAGCCGCGCCAGTATTGGACCGCGTGCTACGACAGAAGCATAAAGCAAGAATGGCAGATTGGTTGACTGGGTGACGCCAGCGAGTGTGTGGTTAAAGGAATACGCCACCGTTTGTTAAAATAGTGCTCATCATGGTCTACCCTGGCTGTAGATAGGTGGGCCAACGCATTTTTTGTCTCAAGTAATTAGGTTGTTTTTTTGTCTTTTGTTGGCTCACTTTTACTCACGGCAACATAGGATTCCATTCACTGCACTAAGCTAACTAGCGGTGGCGCTGCAGGTGTTGCACCGGACTAAAACAATGCATGCACAAAAAATGCGTTAGCCCACCTATCTACAGCTAGGGGAGACTGTGATGAGCCCTATTTCAACAAACGGTGGCGTATCCCTTTAAGCAAGGAGAAGGAGCTGTACCTGCGTGAGTAACTTAGCGTGCCGGTGCGGCTGTGTGAGGGAAAAGCGAGAGGGACAAGAGATAGGAAAGAAGCCGTAAAGTGAGTTACCAGTGAACACTAAAACAACAAGCCTCTCAAGACAACGGTGGCTTCATCCGTTGTTAATACTGCCGGTAAAGTGAAGGGTGTTCCCCTGTGCTTCCTGACCGCGGTCTGGGAACCCGAAACAGGAAAGGTGTAACACACACTTATAGTAGATAAAGTTGTGAAAACCAAACAAACTAGGAACCAAGCTATCGGACCAGTTCTGAACAGGCACACTCTCCGAACGGGCACTGCAATAGTCCCTCCGAACACAGATCATGCAGCTGTTGCATAAGGCTGGCAGAGAAGCAGCCGGTTGGTTGAATCACTCCGTTCTCTTCCCAGTCATGTTAAGCCAGGCCTGATGACACACGACTGTGACTGCAGCACACCAACAAAGGCTAAGGCTGCTGACTCCCCATCATCCACACACACCCTTATACTTATCCAAATGGGATTACTGCCAGGATGATGGTTTTGCCGTGAGAGAGGCGTGGGAGCGACTGTGACTGCATGTGTGTGTTCTCTGCCAGGGTAACTAAGCATTACTTGTACAGGTGTGTGCACGTTTCTGCAGGTCATACTGTATTTAAGTGTTTTTAGAACTGTGAAAGACAAAACATGTGAGAACTTTTTTTATACTTGTTATACTGCACATTAGTCTTAAGGAGCAGGTGAGGGTGGATGTGTCGGTGTACGTATAATCAACAGGGTTGGATATCGTTTGGGTTTTTTTTTCGATACCGGTGCGAAAATATTACTTTTTAAACTGTGCCGATGTCTAAATGGGGCCTGAACTAATACTTAAAAAAGAAGAGCAAAAAGGGACAGTTGGTAACATTAAAGAAAGGCTTGTTCATTGCTAAGGCCATGTGGTCAAATTTAAATGATTTATTTTAAATGTAATAACAATAACTTATTTCACCAGTCAGTTATTTTTAAACGACAAAAAAGAAGAACCACTAGATGGCAGATGGGAACTTTTCAACAACAATGAATGCACCATAAGCTTACGAGGTGCATCTGAACGCACCATTAAGTCTCGCCTGTGTTGTTTCTCCGGCAGGGTCCATGGTGTGTCTTCAGCTGCAGACTGTTGGATGTCCCGGTGTTGGAATCCTTTCCAGGGAAATACAGCCACACGTTAGACCGTTTGGCTTTCAGCAATTTAACCGTGTGTAAGCCAGCTACTAGCTAACGGTAGGCTAACGTTACCTGCTGCCAAGTGTAATGTTAACAAGCGTCACATGCTTCTGTTGTCTCTAACGTCAGTTTCGGAGCACCAGAGGGCAGTGCAGGGATTTATGTGGCACAGAAATTTGTCACCAAAATCTGCGTTGTCATTTGGTCCGGTAGATACCGGCCCTTTATTAGCATATTGGCACCGGGTTTCGGTACCCAACCCTAATACTGGACAACTCTTGTTTCAGCTTGGCACTTTTTTTTATGATTATGTTTATTAATGGCACTGCTCATTTTATTACAACACTGGATTTGACCGAGAGTTACAGGCAGTGAGCAGCGAGCTGAGAGATGGACCTCTAAAGTTCCACACAGACCTCTCCTCCCCCGTGTTGCTCAGACACAGTGATGTCTCAAACTCCATTTCCCACAGAAAGCTCTTATCAGTTAGCTGAGAAAAAAAATCTTATGGCTGGGGCAAGAAGAGCAGATAAGGAGAAGAAGAAAAAAAATCTGAATTTCATTGTTTCGGCTTTCCGTTGCTTCGTCTTTATCTGCTTATCCAACCCTGCACTGGCCCAGTGTTGGGCTTTTGTTCTCCCTCATGTCTGGCTTTGTTACCATGACCTCCAGTCTGGGACCCCTTACACATACACAAAAGACGATAATTCCAGGAGGTGCAAGTACAGGCACAAACATACCCTGTACACTATAATAATAATAATAATAATAATAACAAATACTTTATTAATCCCACAAGGGGAAATTACAATGTTTACACTCTGTTGTTATTACACACAGGCCTGAATTACACACACATGCTCAGTACCTTTACATGCACTAAATGGAGAGATGTCAGAGTGATGGTGCCCCAAGCAGTTGGGGGTTGGTGAACTGGCACCTCTCCAGCTACCAGTCCACCACCATACTTTGGTCCGTATGGGGACTTGAACCAGCGACCCTCCGGTTCCCAACCCAACTCCCTACTGACTGAGCTACTGCCACCGCTACACACTGTACATGTTCTACAATGGAAACAATGAAGGATCCCAGGAGAGGTCATGGAAAGTCATCCCTCTCTATCATCCCTGATGTAGGCTGCTTCAGCTGGGATTCTTCTATTCATTCCCAGCTGCCAACACCAAATTAATCAGCTCTCTTTAACACTTCCATGTCGCTGTGCAGCAGCGCCCGAGGTCAAGCCGTCTTGACTAATTATGGTGCTTTTTAAAAGAAGCCTCTGCAGACTGCATCCTTACACTTTTGTGGACGTGCATCATGGTGCATGGTTAAGACTTTTATTACACTGTCTTCTAAGAACATAAATACTCAGGCTCTCTCACACACTACTGAAATGCTTTCATATACACTACTGAAAAATGATAGGCTCACATACTGTACTGAAACCTCACACACATACAAGTGAAATGCTCTCACACACTACTGAAATGCTTTCATATACACTACTACAAACGCTCTCATATACACAACTGAAACTCTAGAATTTCACTTTCAATGGTGTATATGAGAGCGTTTCAGTGGTGTATATGAGAGCATTTCAGTAGTGTGTGAGAGCATTTCACTTGTACTGCCCTCCAACAAACACATAAACACACACACAACCGGACAAACAAACAAGACCTGATTATTTACATGGAGTCTGGTGGAGATATGCTGGCTCTATACACGCTAAAAGTCCTGATTATTTACATGGAGTCTGGTGGAGATATGCTGGCTCTATAAACGCTAAAAGACCTGATTATTTACATGGAGTCTGGTGGCGATATGCTGGCTCTATACACGCTAAAAGACCTGATTATTTACATGGAGTCTGGTAGAGATATGCTGGCTCTATACACGCTAAAAGACCTGATTATTTACATGGAGTCTGGTGGAGATATGCTGGCTCTATACATGCTAAAAGTCCCGATTATTTACATGGAGTCTGGTGGCGATATGCTGGCTCTATACACGCTAAAAGTCCTGATTATTTACATGGAGTCTGGTGGAAATATGATGGCTCTATACACGCTAAAAGTCCCGATTATTTACATGGAGTCTGGTGGAGATATGATGGCTCTATACACGCTAAAAGTCCTGATTATTTACATGGAGTCTGGTGGAGATATGCTGGCTCTATACACGCTAAAAGTCCTGATTATTTACATGGAGTCTGGTGGAGATATGATGGCTCTATACACGCTAAAAGTCCTGATTATTTACATGGAGTCTGGTGGAGATATGATGGCTCTATACACGCTAAAAGACCTGATTATTTACATGGAGTCTGGTGACTGAACAAATACCTCAAGTGGTAACATTGCATTGTATTACAACTGCAGCGATTTTGCTTGATACTGGACCAGTTTCAAAAATTGTTGTTCCCATCAGTGACTTAGACACCAAAAAAATGGGAAAATGAGGTCCAGGTAGATTGTGTAAATAGCGTATTGTGTATATTGTGTCTATGTCTTTGTCGATGCATTATATACGTCTGTCTGTGGCAGCAAACCAGTTTTCCCTTCATGATGAATAAAGTTCATCTTATCCTAATTGTTGATTAATTGACTTCATTGTTTTAGTACTGCAGACAGCGTTTTCCCCACTCTTACCGGGTGTAGTCTTTTATGGATTATATTTCAGAATATTGCCATTCACGTGAACGTTGTGTTACCTCTTGCGCCTGAAGTGGCCCAGTTCCCTCCCAGGGACGAGTCCAGCTTCAGATCATCTAATGTCAGTGAAACTGCAGTATTTACAAGGGTCATATGCAGGGAATGACTTCAATCACACTGTGTGTGTGTGTCTGTGTGTGTGTGTGTGTGTGTGTGTGTGAGAGTGTGTGTATTTAGATTGTACAGGAAACTATACTCGAGTAGATCTGCCCCACCCAGCCAACGACCCACTTAGGAACTCTTTATCCCAAGACAGAGCCACACACACACACACACACACACACACACACACACACACACACACACACACACACACACACACACACACACACACACACACACACACACACACACACACACACACACACACACACACACACAGTCCTTGCTGTCACAGCATTGCTCGTTAAGATGGAAACACCTGCAAAATACTGTACGTGATGGAGTACCATGTCCTTTTTCCTCTCTCTGCTTCGTCATTCTCTTCATTTCCTCTCCTCCTATCTCTCTCTGCATCTTATCATCTGTTGACCACAGGAGGATTGCCCTGAGCCCTGGCTTGTGGACACACACACACACACACACACACACACACACACACACACACACACACACACACACACACACACACACACACACACAGGTACTTCCCCTTAAGGCTGATCGTAGAGCAGAGCCCACGCCGAAGCCTACATTAGTGGCCTACACCGTTGTGAGGATTTAGAGTTGTGCGCTGCATCTGCGTTGTTCTAGCGTATCTCTTTAAGGGGAGATCCTACAAGCAAAAACATTATTTTCAATGTTCAGGTTTTGGGCTATTTTGCTTCCATAACATGTCGTCTTTCAGACCAGTGGGAGAAAACATCCAAACTATACATTTAGGTTTTTATTTGACCACGCTTTATGTATTTGCGGCGGTATATTTCTCCCGAATTTACCAAAATGTAGCATTAAATAATGCTTTGTTTGCATATTTAAACATCATCTCAGAAAACTGTTAATACAAGTTTCATGGTGATATCTCTTAATAAAAATATCTTCCCTATTCACCTGCAGTGTCTCCCAGTAAGAGAACAGCAGCACCGGTACGTATTGTGTGTGTGTGTGTGTGTGTGTGTGTGTGTGTGTGTGTGTGTGTGTGTGTGTGTGTGTGTGTGTGTGTGTGTGTGTGTGTGTTGGAAGGGACCAGTGAAGCCTCACAACCAGCCAATAGATTGGGTTTCACTACCTGGGACCTGATAGACTCTAGTGTAGTAGGCATTTCTCATCATTTTAATTTTCTCTCCTTCACTCAGACATTAGCACACACCTTTCCTACAATCACTGGTTTTTGCTTTCAACACTCAAACTAGGAAAAACGCTGCAGAAACATTGTTAAATTCCTGTTTCTGGGACGCCTGGTTAGCTCAGTTGGTAGAGCGGGCGCCTATATATAGAGGTTAACTCCTTGACGCAGCGGGTCCGAGTTCGACTCCGACCTGCGGCCCTTTGCTGCATGTCATTCTCTCTCTCTCTCCCCTCTCATGTATTCTGCTGTCCTGTCAATAAAGGCCTAAAAATGCCCAAAAAATAATCTTTAAAAGAAAAAATCCTGTTTTTGCTGTTTTAACTGTTTAATATTCATGGACAAAATGGCTAAATCACAGCATGTGTCATTTTATGTTGTGATAGCACTAAATAGTAGATCATAATCAGCACATTTTCTAGAAATTCAATAGAGAAACTGTTCAAAGATCAAATCATGTGATGGGAATGTCTGTTTGTGGTTAATCCGGTGAATTAAATACCTGAAAGAAAACTTCTTTACCTTATCGCACACATAAAAAGGATGTAGATGCAGTATAACTGGAAAGCAGTCCTGCTTACTGATTTGCAAAAGCGCAAATACATTTTAATTCATAGGGATAGCTACCGTGACGGACACGCTGACTGACGGTGGGTTGACAAACTTCTTACAGTGTGTATAATATCATATCCACGACTAACCAAATCAGTTTCTGAATAAATCGGAGATAAAAACGTGGGCCATGCGGTTAAAACAGCTCCTCACTAGGTTGGGGAGTCAGGGTTATCGTCTGACGTTTGTTCCCACTGGATGTGTTACAGGCTAAAGCAAAAATACTAACTTGTTAAGTGTCCTGTAGCTTTCTGTTTGAAATCAGACACTAACTGCCAACAATGAGAGCATGCAACTCTGAAGACAGCAAGCAAGCAAGGACCAGACACAGCCATGCCTCTCAGTATTCTGCCCTTGTTTGCTCTCCAAACCTGTTCTGTGCTCATGAATGTGTCACTGCACGCTGCAGGGCTCGCCCCGCAGTTACACCTGCCATACTTCGCAGCAGTGGTGGAATGTAACTGAGTACATTTACCCCAGCACTGTACTTCAGTGCAAATATTGAGGTACTTGCGCTATACTTGAGTCTTTTCTCTTCATGCCACTTTCTACTTCTACTCCGCTACATTTCAGAGAGAAATATTGGACTTTTTACTCCGCTACATTCATCTGTTCCAGCTTTAGTTACTAGTTACTTTAGTTACTCCACTACATTCATCTGTTACAGCTTTACTTACTAGTTACTTTAGTTACTCCACTACATTCATCTGTTACAGCTTTAGTTACTAGTTACTTTAGTTACTCCACTACATTCATCTGTTCCAGCTTTAGTTACTAGTTACTTTAGTTACTCCACTACATTCATCTGTTACAGCTTTAGTTACTAGTTACTTTAGTTACTCCACTACATTCATCTGTTCCAGCTTTAGTTACTAGTTACTTTAGTTACTCCACTACATTCATCTGTTCCAGCTTTAGTTACTAGTTACTTTAGTTACTCCACTACATTCATCCGTTACAGCTTTAGTTACTAGTTACTTTAGTTACTCCACTACATTCATCTGTTACAGCTTTAGTTACTAGTTACTTTAGTTACTCCGCTACATTCATCTGTTACAGCTTTAGTTACTAGTTACTTTAGTTACTCCACTACATTCATCTGTTCCAGCTTTAGTTACTAGTTACTTTAGTTACTCCACTACATTCATCTGTTACAGCTTTAGTTACTAGTTACTGTAGTTACTCCACTACATTCATCTGTTACAGCTTTAGTTACTAGTTACTGTAGTTACTCCACTACATTCATCTGTTACAGCTTTAGTTACTAGTTACTTTAGTTACTCCACTACATTCATCTGTTCCAGCTTTAGTTACTAGTTACTTTAGTTACTCCGCTACATTCATCTGTTCCAGCTTTAGTTACTAGTTACTTTAGTTACTCCGCTACATTCATCTGTTCCAGCTTTAGTTACTAGTTACTTTAGTTACTCCGCTACATTCATCTGTTACAGCTTTAGTTACTAGTTACTTTAGTTACTCCACTAAATTCATCTGTTCCAGCTTTAGTTACTAGTTACTTTAGTTACTCCACTACATTCATCTGTTACAGCTTTAGTTACTAGTTACTTTAGTTACTCCACTACATTCATCTGTTCCGGCTTTAGTTACTAGTTACTTTAGTTACTCCACTACATTAATCTGTTCTAGTTACTAGTTACTTTAGTTACTCCACTACATTCATCTGTTACAGCTTTAGTTACTAGTTACTTTACACATTCAGATTCCTGCACACTAAACACATGTAGTTTATAAAATCTGATGTTTAATTCTAAAGTAAACTAGCCGACAATATAACAGCTACAAGTCCAGCTGAGATGATGAGACCATTAAACACACAACTGGTTGGATCCTTTACTCTTTCTACAATGGGAGGAGAATTATTTACTTTTAATACATTAACTACATTTTCCTGATGATACTTACAGACTTTTACTCAACTAACATTTTCAATGCAGGACTTTTCCTTGTAACAGAGTATTTTTTACAGTGTGGTATTAGTACTTTTCCTTTAGTAAGGGATCTGAATACTTCTTCTGCGGCTGCTTCTCAGCACAGACATGCGGTGATGCAAGTGCATATGCATACTGTACACAAGTATGTACATGTGACGTCACTGTGTGAGCCTCACCTCACAACTGCACAGGTGTGTCATATGTTGTTGGCATCTGTCTTGTTGATGATTACAGATGGGTTTTCTTTTGGTTTTTTAATGCTTTTGTGTTTTTATATATTCTGTTGTTTGTTGGAGCAGGCGATGCAAGAAGAAATTCTGAAGACAATGAGGTTGTATCTTATCTTACCAACCAAAGCAAATTCATTTTAAGGGTTACTTAGTCGGCAATAAATCCCTTTCTGATTCGGATTAACATTTGACCACACTGCACTGCGGGCGTTAAGTTAGTGTGTTATGGTGGGCGGGAAGCAACAAGGCTACGTTCATGTTACTCTAACTGTTTATGTTGTGGTGTTCCCAAAGCACTGAGCAGCTGCGATGCTGAAAGACACACACACACACACACACACACACACACACACACACACACACACACACACACACACACACACACACACACACACACACACACACACACACACACACACACACACACACACACACACACACACACACACACACACACACACACAAAATGGAAGAGAGAAATAGGCAGAGACAGCCGGGGTGGCCTGATATGACCACCACCCCTCCTCTTCTCTTAGGGTCACTCTCTGATTCTCTTTCCCTTCCATTTCTCCGTCCTCTCTCTGCATCTGTTCATCTGTCTGTGTTAGCAGAGAGGATAATGGGGGTACTGCAGCATAGCCAGGCTTTGAAAACCTCTCCTCGGCTTTCATCTCCACATGCTTCAGGCTAAATGACAACTCCACAAACCAGGCCCGGCTTGTTAAATGTCTCACTGCAGAGGTCAAAGGTCAGCTGCATGTCAGAATCAGGCAAGTCAGATTCCAAACAGCCAGTGTGCTGTGTTGACCTCTCCAACTCCCTCCCAGTACGCCTCTTCTACTCTTGTTACAGCTCCTCGTCGGAGCTATATTGAGCTCACACAGTAAAATATTCAAATCCAAGATGCCTTGTTACATTAAAGAGGCCTTGTGCATCACTTTATCCACCTACTCCTATATGTCAGTCTCACATACCGTTTAAAGGCTGGGTATCGTTAACAAATGTGTGATACCAGTTACCGATACCAATACCGCGACTTCGTTACTTTTCTCTCGTCAGGTTTGACAACTTCTATCAAAATCTTTATGTTTCAGCACGTTGACCAATAGGAGCACAGAGTGCTCTTCCACTTAAAACATAGAAAAGAAAAAGGGGAAATTATGTTTAATTTCATAGAAGTGAATCAGTTTCCAGTGGAGAGCTAGTCAGCCGGATGCCTGAGTGTATGACGGCCTGGGGTTACTGAACGTGTCGCTGTGTGGTCGGCCTGCGTGTGTCCTTCCCCCCGGTATATACTGTATCACCATCACTATCCTTTTTGTGAAAAAAGCAGAAGGGGGGGGGGGTTGTTTTTTGATCATGCACATCAAAACAAAACATGCAAGAATGAAATCCCCCTTCCAATACCACCATGGATATAGAGCCAGTCAGCCAGCCATGCCCAAACACTTACTTATGAACATCAATATCCAATGGAAAATAATCTCAAAATGAAATAGCGCAACGTGATGTCAACATAAAACACAGCGCTGTCAAGCTGGAGAGCAAAGTTCACAAAATACTTGGACCCAGGAAACGCTCGTTTGGTCCTCGGGAGTGTTTCAACCACCATCTTTTTCCTAAACTTAACGAGCCGTTTTGTTTCCTAAACTTAACTATCATCGCAGCATGACACTCACTTCTCCTGTCTAAACTCCACTACCACGGCCCCTGAAAGCACCGTCATCTGGCGGTCCCTGTAGCTGGCTCACAGCCACCTATTGGCGACTAAACAACTGCTGCTGGTAGCCGGCATCCTGGAGCTCTGTAGCGGCTAAATCCAACCAGCAACTGCTGCTCTGATTTTATCCTTCTATCGCACTGTAGACTGTTCACGTTACAGTGCTTTACTTAGTTTAAAATACTTCTATTTTAGGTATATAATATATGGTCTATTGGTGAAGTAGCATTGATCACTTTGAGGGGGAGTGAAACATTTTCTTGCCCTTTCTCCTGCAGTGTTTCTGTTTTTCAGCTCAACTGTTTTGTCGGCTTCGGCGCAGTTTTAGTTTTCTTTGAGACCAACTCTGTCATATATCTCAGCCCCCCAAAGACCACATGAACTTTCCAGTGAGCACGCACAGACAGACAGACAGACAGACAGACAGACAGACAGAAGTGCTGTGACCGCTAACATGTTTCTCTTGCTACCAATATTAGCTATTCTGTACAGTTTAGCTTGATTGGCTAAACTCTATGATGACTAAGGAACTTTTTTGCTGACTTTTTTAGGGTTTTATGTCGACCAAAACTCTAGGTGAGAAACTCTATATGACACATGCAATAATACAAACAGTCATGTGAAAAAATTAGGACACCCATGCTTAAGTTGACTAAAAAAAAGAGGAAATAACAGGCCTTTAAAAATAAACATCTGCTTGCCTCTATGGGAATTTAACATAAGGGTGTACTTATTTATTTTAAGGAAGAACATTTATTTATTTACAATACATTATTCATTCACAAAGAAAATTGGTGTCCTTGAAGGTTGGATTTTTCCTCATTTTTTTAATTAAGGCATTAAGATCAATTTGCAAAAGATGATTTTTTCTTTTTAGTCAACTTTAGCATGGGTGTCCTAATTTTTTCACATGACTGTATGTATTAAAGATATTTGACTTTTACGATGAAATAAAAGTATGTCAATAAACCATGCTGTACACATCTGGCCCTTGATTGACTCTCATTTTCCAGTGTGGCCCTTAGTGAAGTTGAGTTGGACACCCCTGCCCTACCAGGTCTCATTAGGCAACAGGACGTAATCAAATTAGGTCTTAATCCAGGGTATTTAAACAGTCTCAATCCAGCATGGCATTTTCCTTCATAGAATCGGTTATCCTACACCGGGCCTGACTATAGAATGGGATGTGCACCGACTGCACACAGATATCTGCATCTTCTGACAGAAATATGAATATGTAGTAGCAGTTGCGTCACTATTTTTACCAGATATAATATAACAATATGACTTAGTAGGGATATCATATAAACCGCCATGAGAATTCATTCATATGCACATTCATAAAACCCATATACGCTGTCAAGTGTGAGAGTGTAGTGGGAAACACATTTTACAGAACAGAGTCCTACTAGTAGCACCCACTGGGACTGTATCACAGGGACAAAGAGAGAAATGCTCAGAGAAACTGAAAGAAGAAACCAACACAGAAGTCAACGAGGAATACAACCGCTCATGTAGACTATATGCAGACTGGTGGCTATTAAAGGGCAAGCCTGAATAAATGAATGGAGAAGCGAATTAATATAAATAACAAACGCTTGTATACAGAGCACTGGGAATCACTGAAGAGGTTGTCACTGGGGATTTATTCGGCCATGTTTTCATCCAGCTTGACAGCAACATTACCAATATTTATTGTTGTAGGACCCAAAGTTAACTAAAAGTCATTTTGAGTTTGTTTGTGTTTGCTCATGTGGAAGTTTCTATATTAATATAGTTATTTGACGTTGACGTACATTGTATTCGACTAGGTGTGTGTTACAGATCTAATGTGCTGTAGTTCTATGTTTGAGCTACTGCACAGATCCCCTGTGTTTTTGGTAGAGAAAAACAGTTGTTTTGGGCCAACGGTAGCTAATGTAATGAAGAACAAAGGTCGGAGAGTTGGAACAGCAGGTTGGACGTTATCAATGAAGATTCCTGTCTGAGAGAAGCTCGGGGAAATGTTTGGATGGAAATAGAAGACTTGGCTGTCCGGGAAGATTTGCTAATAAATTCACAAAACGCAATAAGGTTACGTGACTGCAAACTTAACTAAAGAGGTGGAAATAAATTGTGCACTAATTGTGCCTACTGCTGACAGAAGTGGATTTAATACAAGGTTTGATTTTGCCATCGACAAACAACCTTAACATCGCCCAATTCTGCATCAACCCACTATCATCCCCTGCTACTGCAACAACACCTGCAGCATTACACATGTCAGGGCATCAGCTTTCAAATCACAGTATGACAAATTAGGAGTGGGCAATATATCGAAATTATTTCCACATTGATATATGAGGCTAGATATCGTCTTAAATTCTTGATATCGTAACACCGTGATATGACAAGCATTTCATGGTTTTAAAGGCTGCATTACAGTAAAGTGATGTCATTTTCTGAACTTACCAGACTGTTCTAGCCGTTTTATTATTTGCCTTTACCCACTTAATCACATCGTATCCACTACGGGTGGAATTCACCAGAGGCCCCACGATACGATATTATCATGATACTTGTGTCACGATACAATATTATCGTGATACTTGTCTCATGATTAAGGGTGTCACGATTTTGATTTAAATTAAGTCATAATCTCGAATTTTGAATAAAAAAATGGAATCGTCGATACTGCCACGGCCCCATCTCACGTCCGGTCGGCTTGCCAAGCAGGAAAAAAACATAGAAAAAAACATGTGTAGCCTGCTCGAGGTAGCCCATTTCTTGATTGATTCTACCACCATTCCAGCAGAGGCGCTAATGAGCTACATTACTACACACACACACACACAGTAGCAGAAGAAGACCAGCTACACACAACGGAATATACACCGATCACACTCAGCTTGAGCGAAGCGCTGCTGGCACGAATGTGGTAAAAACAGGAGTGAGTCGGGTCATTCTACCGGTTCGGTGACACTACTCAGGTTAATTAACCGGCTCTTCGGTCAGTTCGTCAACACTAGTGTTGAAGTGCTGCGAGTCAGTCAACCTCCTCTAATTTAGATAAAGCCAGTCAAAAGATAGCATGGCAACTGCAGATGCAGGAGAACCATCAACAGAACTTGAACCCCCTCCTTGTTAATGTTTTAAATTTGACAATGTAGTGTGGTACATTGCGAACAAAGGTCAGATATTAGATTGCATAAAAGTCTAGTCTAAAAATGGCATAGCAACCTGTGCTTTAAAAAAAATTAATGTAAAAATTGAGAATCGAATCGAACCGTGACCTTAGAATCAAAAATGTAATCAAAACGAGGATTTGGAGAATCGTGACACCCCTAGTCACGATACAATATTACACGATATTATCGTGATACTTGTGTCACAATTCCATATTATCATGATACTCGTGTCACGATACGATATTAGTGATTTTAAACATATTGCGATATTCTGCTATATATCGCAATTTATTACCTTTTTTCCAACTTCAGATGATGTCCCCAAAGCCAAACTTTGTCAACATCTGTTTTGTCTCTGGTTTGTTCATCTCACTTCAATTTTCCATCTAGTGGACTGAAAAAGCAATTGGTCTTATTATTCTAGTACCAAAAGGTTACATTCTTATGTGCAATTTATATTAGAGATGTTCTGATCCCGATACCAGTATCTGAAAAGCCTACATTACTGCCTAAAATGCTGGAAAAAAACGGTATCGGACCATCTCTAATTTATATAATAAAAGATCGATACTTGGCATCTGTGTATCGATACAGTATTGCCCCGGAAAATATCGCAATACTATGTTGCATTGATTTTTTTCCCCCCACCCCTTGTATCCACATTATTGGTGATTATTTATCTAAAATCTCATTGTGTTAATATTTTGTGAAAGCACAACTTGTCAACCCTACATATCGTGTGTATAAAGTACCCTATACTACTAATACAGCACAAAAGTATCACATTACTCTCCTGCTTAAACAAAGTCAGATGATATGTGACAGTCACATGTTGATCATTTCCATATTTTGAAGACAATTCTTGATTCTGGAGCTGATGTGGACGGCTCATGAAGCAACCATAACAGCTGACTGGTGAAAAAAATGTGGAAGTGACAGTTCCTCTAATAGCCTCATACATACGCGTAATTTACGATAATCAAATCTGAGCTTCTTTGTTCCTTTTTAAGGTTTTCGTTGCTTTTTCCAACATTATTGCCACATTTTTGAGTTTTTGTTGCCTTTTTCGGCAATTTTTTCAAAATTTTTGTCACCTTTTTCAAGGCGTTTTTGGACACTTTTCTCTGCGTTTTGTCGGCTTTTTTTCCTTACGTTTTTGGCGCTTTTTCCAACATTTGTTGCCCTTTTTTCACTTTTTTTTCAATACATGCAGACATGTCCCGGGACCTCCCTAGATAGTCTGAGATCTCAACCCCCCTAATGAAAGTTACACCCTTGGCCTCATAGATGTTCCACAATAATCTGACTACAAAATCAAAGAGGAAAAATCCCAATTTGGAATCTCGTAATCCTTCTTATCAGGGTCCAATCTGCATCATGGAAAGTCATGTTTGCTACAGCGTCACCAACTATGGGTTAATACAGCCCCCACCTAGCTCACTGGCCAAAAGCATGAGCATGCAATATATTCTATAATGACACATGAGCAGCTGCCATGTTTCATTTAAAGCCAATACTTCTTTGCCATGCCATGGGTGAGTGCAGGAGCAATCAGTTAGCCTTGCAGAGCTGAACACCTTGGCAGGACTTCAAAATCTAGACAAATCAAAGAAAACAATGTTTAGAGAGGCATTTGGAAGACATTGCAGCAGCCCTGAACACTGACAGTCATGCACAACAACCCAACTGAAACTGTGGCCCAGCCCTCCATGTTTCAGTTCTCCCTGAAACAACAGCAGTTTGGACTGAAGACAGAAGTCACAAAGCAGAAACAAAAGGCCTGGAACGTCTCTTCCTCATATTCCACTGGTGCGTCGCACGCTCTGCAATCAGGATTGCATCAATGTTTTTTCGTTGAATCAGTGTGGTTTCACCCAAATATTTAGTCTAAATGATGACATTGCAGCGGAGTCAGTTTACCCCCGAGCGGGCTTTATTACAGCAACTCATGATTAGAGGAATCCTAACAGGCTTTACAATGCAACCGAGGATAGCAACATTAGGGGTGGAACAAAACATCGATCTGGATCAATATATCGATTCAATGATCCATGACCTAATATTACTGATGCAAAGTGAAAATATTGATACATATCGTCTCTAAGATGCCACTTTATATTTATTCCTTTTATTAACAAAAATAGTTGTTTTATATGTAATGACAATGTCAAATCATGTTTTAGTTGCTTTTTGTATATATACAGTATATATAAATGTAACTGAATGTGTTTAACGGGTGTATCGTTTCCTATCGGTCGCATGCTGCTGAATTGAATCAAATCCAAATCACATCCAGACAGACTTCAAGATAACAGCAAATATCGAATTGTTGTCCAAAGAATCGATACAGTATCATATCGTGAAATTTAAGTCTTTTTAAGACCTTTTTAAAACCATTATGAATAAAATGTAAGACCTATATCACAACATCAGAAACTAAGTCCGATGTCAGAGTCCGGAAACATTGTCTGAAACAATTCCCTGATTTCCTCATTGGCATTACAGGACTGGTGTCTAGAGTGGCTGTTGGACTCATTTGTAGTCGTAATACAGCAAATTATAGTTGGACTAGAGACAGAAAGAACTACAACACCACAGAATAAAAAAATAAACAGTGCTGCAGGAACATTTCAGTGACCATTAAAGGTCCAATATGTAATATTTGTACTGTAATAAATCCAAAAATGACACCAATGCCTCATCAGATATTAAGGAAACATGTTAAACTGAAATACTATCTTTTCTGACAACAATGCTAATTTCAGTATTTTTCTTTTTGAAATTTACATTCCGTGACGGAATTTATGTTTATGTTTTGATCTGTGTGTTGTTATCAACGGCCCAGTTTGACAGCCAGGCCGGGTTGCCAGATATACCTGTAAAAACGTAAACCCAGCACGCTACAGCTGTAACGGTAGTACAGCCATGAAAGCAGCAAACAAACGAACAGGATCAATGGAGATAGATTCTACCCGACCTAAAAAAAAGAAAACAGCATGTTTCTAACAGTTGCGTGACCAGAGACGTAACAACCCCCTGGTAAATATTGGAGATGTATTTGAAAGATGGAGACAGCTTAGAGCCCAAAAGGACGCAGAATTGGCTTATTTCCTCCTGAACCGGTAAGCATTAGCTTCAGGCTAATTTATCACAGCTACTAGGGGCATTTTTTGTCATTTCAACATTTGTGTACTCACATTGAATTATATAGCTAGAGTACCGGAGTTGGTTACTTGCAAAAACAATTGAGACAGTAAAGTGATCCCGACTGGTCCTGGCTAACGCTGCCTTGCTAACCCTGCTTACTGCTAACGTTACCGGGGGACCAGGCAAGCCCATGGCTGTTTACAGCGTGTAGCCTCTTCAGCGGCTGGAGCCGACAACGGTGAGTTATTTTAAACCACGAGAGGGGGGCTGTAAATCGGAAAGAGAGGACTATGAGTTTGCAGTGTATTTAGCGATTGTTGCCGTAATTCTAAGCCAATTAAGTGTGTTCCGTCGGCAAGGTAGTGGTATATTTAGCGTTTCGTATTGTAATTCTAAGCCGGGGAGGTGGCTTACTGGCGTGTGGAGAGAACGTGAGGTTGTTGTGTTTTTAGCGGTTCATACTGTAATTTTAAACCGAAAAAGTGTGTCTGTCAGTTGGTTACAGAGCCCCGAATGAGCACGGGCTTTTATGACTGTCAATATAGCCAGAATCTAACGTTAGCTACGCTGTGCTGTGGAGTAATGTCTGGCTATGTGAGACTAGCATCTAACGTTAGCTACTCTGCTGTGCTGTGAAGTAATGTCTGGCTATGTGAGACTAGCATCTAGCAACATTGTTGTGAATGCTGCGGTCTCAGCCTGGCAACCTCCGTGAACTTCGAGTCTGGGCAGGAGTGGGCGGGGGAAACGACTCTCCAGTATTTTGAATTTGTACTGCAGTAACTATTTTAACCGCTAGCTGCCAGTATTACACACAATATTACATATTGCACCTTTAAGAGGTAGCATTACATTGACATAATTAAATGAAGACCTGTTAAAAATAATTTAAGACCTAGAACACAATACGTCAGCTAATTTAAGACTTTTCAAGGCCTAAAAAGAACAGACTTTTGTAGACTTTTAAGACCCAGCGGAAACCCTGTAAAACATGCGATCTACGCCCCTAATAAATATGTTCAAAATGCTAACTTGAAGATCCAAAAAAAGGCAGGAGCAGATTGACCCCGACCCTGAAGGGCTGAGCCTGGGGAGTGACTGCCTATCGACAGACAATCAGAGGGCAGCAGTGTCCTCTGACACCGTGGATGTAGAGGGAGCAGCCAGGTCAGGGTTCCAATAATGGGCTGATAGAAAAGTGACTGGGCAGGAATTTTGGAGGAATTTGAAGGATTTGAAGAAGTGGTGATGATGCTGTGTTGTTCAGTCAATATAAGACTGGGCCTAATTGTTGAGTCAAATGCTGGCCATTGTATTCAAGACCGTGAATGTGGCAGCATGAATCCTTAGCCTGCAGTCCAGTCTGAGTCAGCCAATACCAGAGAAAACACCAGTGGTTGTCTGTTCAGGCCTCTATCAATGTCTATCCTCTCTGTCACGAAATGCAGACGCTGGTACAAAAATGTCTAACAGATGACCGTTTCTGACCAGCTTCACCCGCAATCCCAACTCAGGTTGTCGGCCAACATTCAGAGAATAAAAGCACATTTGTGTTCCACCAAACAACTAGAGAGGAGGCTTGTGGTAGTTTTCGGCTACCTCGCCTTGGCTTTGGATGAGGTGGTCCATCAATTCGGTCCAGGGTTTCCCCCAGTGTATTGCAGGCCTGGTGGCCCACTGGGCCTAAGTTCCCCCCCCTACCAGGCCTAAGCGACTGGGAATTATTTTGAAATGGATTTTTAAGACTTTTTAAACTACAGTTACAGTCGGTTGGAAACATAGTCAAATTTTTGAATCTCCAGTTAGCTTTTAGCACTGACTTAATGTAGGACCCTGAGGAATCGTTCATATAGGTTTTTTAAATTCTCAATTTTGCGATTCCATCCGTGATTCTTCTATCACGGAAACTATTGGGTTCTACATTAATGCTGCCAGGATTAATCAGCATTGATCAGTCTGGGACTGGCCCCCTGCCGGACCCTTGTCAAAAAAATAAAAGACACTTGCCACCGGGCTAAACAACTTTTTTTCTGGGGGAAACCCTGCGGTCAGAAAAGCATTTACAGCCCACGTTCACTCTCCACCAGTGCTGCCAAACCTTTCCTTTGGAATGTGACCCCATAAAATGAAGCCATGTCTACTTGTGGACCATTTGGAGTTCTGCCAAATGACCCAATTGGTCCCGACATAGTACAGGGTTCCCACACATTTTCATGGACAACATAAATTACATACAGTATATTAAACAAATAAACCTTCTTGTCTTTTTTTGCCATGCTTTAGAGACAATAGTCGCCAACTTATATAAATTAAATTTAAACAAGCACTCCATTTTGTCATCATCAGTACACCAAAACATTTCAGCATTTTGGACATTTCATTTAGGATAGGTGTTCTTAACTCACTATAATAAAATTCCCATGGCCATTCCATTCACAACGTATAGTTGTGAGTTGTCAGAAACATGTTTTTTTTATTTACACTATATATATATATATATATATATATATATATATATATATATATCCCCTTGTGCCAGTGCCCCTCGTAACGCCTATCCCAGGCGTTTTAACCCAAAAACCTAACCCTAACTATTGCCTAATCGACTTCCAGGCAGCACTGCAACCGTTCACTTCAAGGCACCTAACCCTAACCATAACCTAATCCTAGTGCCTTCCATGCAGCGCTGCCTGGAAGGAGACGTTGGGGGCTTAAAACACCGATAAACCACTTGAATGTCTCCTGTTTTTGTCATTTAACAGCAATTTACTGGTGAAAAGTTATTGTTATTACATGTTTAATAAATCATTTAATTTGGACCATATAGCCTTACCAATAAACAACCAGTATTGGGAAAAACTCCAAACGATAACAGGGAAAGGGGTTGCAAATTAGTCATGGCTATAAACCTGTATGCATGGCATCTACTTTGTAATTTTTATAAAGCAATGTTCTATGCATTTGTCCCTGTCAAATAAACATTAAATTAAAAAAAACCCTACTAAATATTGATATTACTTCAAATACTTCAAACTACAGGCAGAGTCAATACATTATCTTTGTTATATCAGGCTGGCACTGGCTTTTAAGCATGAGGGGAAACAGAGCCAGATGTACTATCAGTGTATTAATTATGCCTTGCCTTATTGGCTCAACACCAATTGTTTGACCGTGGCTGAATTTCAGTGTCAGTCCCAACTGACATGCCTCCCTGCACCCCCTCTGAATGTGTCCTGTTCTGATCCCAACGGGCCCTAAATGTCTTCTGGCTGCATTCACACCTGTCTACCTGTCACATCTGACTGCCAGTGACCTATCCAACTGACTGACTGGGTTTGCATGCGAGCTCTTCACATGTGTAACTGTGCTTGTACAGTATATTTACATGTCCCGTGTGCACGCATGCATGCACGCATTCTGCATGCATTCAAACATACCAATGAGCAGCGGTTGTGGGCTATTTATAGAGCAGCTATATTAGCTCACCATATGTGTCAGCTGCTGCGCCCAAAATGGCCACAGAGACACGAGCAACAGCAGGAAAACTAGGTGGGAAAGTAGGTAGAACAAATGAAAAGTGCCTGCTCACAACCTCAAAGAGTGTGTGTGTGTGTGTGTGTGTGTGTGTGTGTGTGTGTGTGTGTGTGTGTGTGTGTGTGTGTGTGTGTGTCTCAGCTATGGGAGTACAGGAGGCTGCGAGCTGAAGGGCATTTTTGTCGTCAAACAGGTCCATAAAATATATATGTACGCAAATGTACGCAAGGAACTGGAGTTGCTAATAACCCTGCTGGAGAGGTTACACACACACACACACACACACACAACCAACAAGTAGAGCCTGTTCAGCACAGCAGAGAAGCCTCTGAGTCACACTAGCTTGTCAAACGTGCATCCCACTGACAGCAAAGGCTTGATCCCAAGCAAATCCTTCCATTGGAGTGTGTGTGCATGCGTGCGTGCATGCGGACAAGGAGAGAGAGACTTAAAGAGAGAGGTGAAGGGCGAGAGCACGACTGATAGAGGCAGAAAGCCTCAACAGCAGCGAGAGAAAGTCAATGCCATGTAGCTATCCATTCACACTGATTGTGTGTGTGTGTGTGTGTGTGTGTGTGTGTGTGTGTGTGTGTGTGTGTGTGTGTGTGTGTGTGTGTGTGTGTGTGTAACAGGACGGGCAAACAGAGATATTTATGCATTCCTCCAGCAGGGCAGAGAGGCAGAGAGAGGTGGGCGTTGATGAGAGCCGAGGGAAATCTCCGTGCCCACCGACCAAACAAAGCAGCCGCTCACCGCCGGAGGCGGCTGCACTCAAACTGCCTCCCCCCCTCCATTCCTCCCCCCCCTATCTGCATCCATTAGTCTCTTCCTATCTCTCTTACACCACACGTTCCAACTCACTTGATGAAGCAGCGAGCTCCCTCGAATGTGTATCCTTCCTCCCATCCTGTTGGTAAATCTGTGAGGACAGGGGGGGGGGGGATAGAGAAAACACAGGACACAGAGACATAAGCAGCTGTGCAGAGAGATGTGTAGCCGATTACACATTACACACACACACACACACACACACACACACACACACACACACACACACACACACACACACCTGCACAGCAATGCAGTGTCTAGGACCACAAATAGCTAATTTGCCTTGTGCCCTTTTAACTCACTTCCGCGCCCCCTCCCCAATAACCAGAGGCAGGCATTGCAGGATTACTCAACCCTTGTGTCTCGTCATGTGCACCGCTCTGCCTCCAGCTGTTTGAACACACTGCTGATCTGCGTGTACCGATGCCCTCCCACCCGTCATCCCCCTTTTTCCTGTCGCGGCAGAAATGTGTCTTTTTTATTATTTCGGAATCTGGGCTTTGCACTGACGCGCTGCATTGTTCTTTAGAGCAGCCCCGGTGCCTTGGACGTGTGCTCCGAATAAGACTTTTGGGGGTTTTCTGCAGCAAACGTTCGGGCTTGCACTGGGAAATGTGTCAAATGTCACTGCAGGGAATCGGCTCCGAAATCGGTTCACGCCTACGTGACGGAACTTTTAAAAAGTGTGTCGCAAAGTGTCCAGGTGGAGCGCGAAGGGGGAGGGACCGCCACCCGCCAGAGGAGAGCCGAGGGGAGGCTGTTGCTCTGCCGCAGAGAGAAACCCATCTCCCCTCGCCGTCTCCCGCGGCTCTCTCCGACAACTTGTCGACCCCTTTTTTTTTTTTTCCTCCAGCGTGACGTTCCCAGGTGCCGCGTGCGTGTGTGCGCGTGTTTTCGCAGAAGACTGAAGAAAAAAAAAAGCACATTGTCAAAGCTTGTTTACCTGGAGTTTTTCTGTGCCCCGTGATTACGGCTTCTCCGGTAACGGGATGCAGCCAGGTTGTGCTCTTCGCTTCTTCGCTGTTGGTGGAAGAAAAACGGGGGGAAAGGTGAACACAGAACCCGAAGAAAGACAAACAGGGGGAAAATGCGTCGGAGAAATAAGCAGTGCGTATATCCATAAATCCATGTGCCCGCGTGATATTTACTTGATAAAGAATATGCGTCCATCCCGAGTCACCCCGTAACTCCAGGCAGAGGGAAGGCAGGAGAGCCAGTCCGGCTTAGGATCGGCCGCCATGTCTAGCTCAGAGCTCCACTGCTCTGGTTCCTACACACAGGGGCTGGAGTGCGCGGCGCGGCGCGGCGCCGGGCCAAGCGCGCGCACGCACAATCCCTCGCGTTCGCTTCCAAGAGATGGGGGCGCGCCTAGAGGATGAAGACACAAGTAATGATTTTGTGCCCAGTGAGGGCAGGCGCTGGGCTGTTTTTCCTATGGCTGTGTGACTGATTAAATAAATCGATAGATAGATAGATAGATAGATAGATAGATAGATAGATAGATAGATAGATAGATAGATAGATAGATAGATAGATAGATAGATAGATAGGCCTATGTAGATAGATAGATAGATAGATAGACAGATAGACAGATAGGCATAGATAGAGAGACAGATAGGCATAGATAGATAGGCATAAATAGATAGATAGGCCTAGATATATACATAGATAGGCCTAGATAGATAGATAGATAGATAGATAGATAGATAGATAGATAGATAGATAGATTGGCATAGATGGATAGAGAGATAGATAGATAGATAGATAAATAGCTAGATAGATAGATAGATAGATAGATAGATAGATAGGCATACATGGATAAATAGATAGATAGATAGATAGGCCTAGA